>NC_047139.1:29013702-29313702 GCF_009829125.3 Periophthalmus magnuspinnatus | reverse complement strand
CTGGCACCCTGTTTGGTATTGGAGAGAAAGTGACCTACACATGCAATGGCAACAAAATGATCTTGATTGGCTCAGAAGAAAGAGTTTGCCAGGAAGACGGTCATTGGAGCGGCATAGAACCAACGTGCTATTGTAAGAACAGCACAAAGACATCAATACCCAGATACTGATCAATACTTAACCTAAATACTATATTAGATGATACTCACTTGAGGTATTGACATTAAAAAAAATCACATTAACAGGACAAAATTGGACATTTCAAATGGTCAAATAGTTTTCACATGGTTTTGTTTTACGTCAAAACTAGGTACAATATAGAAATCACTTAAAATTACATTCTATTGTCTTAAAAGGGGTATTGAGTATTGAGCCTTTTCAATACAAAATTGCAACCAACTGTCTATCAAAACCAGTTTGTTGTCCACTAAAATATGCTACTAGCTAAAAAGACTGTCCTCAAGAGTTGTATTTTTGTAGACATTCTCATGCAGTTATTGTACCCATATCAATCTTTCTCAAATATATATATATTTTCTTTTTATATCTACACTGCTATTTCTATTATAACTGTTATCAAGGTCCAACTTAACCTCTTCTTGCAGACCAGCACACTTATGACTCACCTCTCGAGGTTTCACATGTATTTGGTGGTGGAATCAAACACACTTTTGCATCTTTACAAACAGAAAGTAAGTATTGGCAGAGAGTAATTTGCTAATATTTCACTACTTGTCATTGTGTTTTACCCAACTATGTTTTGATTTCATGTTCAGATGTTACACAGGAAGGGAGAACAATCAAGTTGACCAAAAGTGGGATACTTAACATATACATTGCATTGGACATCTCTTCGAGCATCAATCAGGAACAATTCGAAAACGCCAGAAAAGCTGTATTAACACTTATTGAAAAGGTATTAGTAATACACATTGAACAAACAGCAGAAACACATTTTAGGAGGAAAATATACAGCCAAAAATGATGATGATGATGCCATACCCTTTCTGTATGACTTTGTTGGTTTGTGTAAGTAATAATGCTGGTGATGTTTCTTATTTTGTGCTAGCAGTCCCAGTTTTATAAATGAAACGTTGCTAGTAAAAATGCTGATTTGTGAGAACACTGCTGTGATCTGTAAATGTATTAGACTGGACATTCAATCAATACTTTAGTTTGTTCAAATGTGACTGGCAAATTGTGAGGACCTAGTAAATTTTGTTGTTAAATATTAATTATAAGACATTATGATTAGTACAGTAGCAGTGCATCATAATGGAAATCACTTAGGCTGCGTACATTACTTGTGCTTGGCTGCTGTCCACTGGCCTCTTTTTGTTGCCAAAGTTTCTTGGCATATACTTTGATTATGTCACAAAAAAGCACTTTGAGAGAGTCAAAATAATATAACATGCATTAACAAAATATTTTGCACTTGTCAATCTCCTTATCTTTTTTCATTCACAGATTGCATCCTTTTCAGTGACTCCTAATTATGAAATCATCTTCTTCTCCGCAAAACCTATTGAAGTTGTAAATATCTTGTCCTTTTTTGATAACAAAACAAAGTCGTTGGCAGATATGGTAAAAGAGTTGGAAACATTCAAAATTCAAAGTAAATCAAGTGGATTACAAGTTCACTCTTTTTATGTTTTTATAGTGTTTAATTGTACATATGTGTGTGTGTGTGTGTGTGTGTGTGTGTGTGTGTGTGTGTGTGTGTGTGTGTGTGTGTGTGTGTGTGTGTGTGTGTTGTGCATGTGTGTGCACGCATTTGTGTTTTAAAAGGACAAAACCAAGCTGGAACCAATCTCAATGAAGTTTTTCAGAAATTCCAGGAGAAAATGGCCATTATTAAACAACGACAAGCTAACTTTAAAGAGCATCAGCATGTCATCATTGTGTTTACAGATGGTAATACAAATGCATATTTTCTCTTATAAAAATGTACTAGTGCTCCAAATGCTTTCTTTACTTTATTTGAACAATTAACAGGTGGCTATAACATGGGAGGAAACCCCACTGAAACTGTTAATAGTATTAAGGCAGAGATTTTAATGGACAAACCAAAGGAAAGAGCAGAACATCTTGGTGAGCATATTATGTTTCTGTTTTATTAATTGTAATAATGTATTTGTTTAGCTCAATATTTGTGTGTAAATCGGTATTGTTTGTTTCAGATATTTATATTTTTGGCGTTGGTACTCAAATTTATGACCGCAACCTCAAGAGCCTCACAGTTGGGACAGGAGAGAAGCATTTCTTCAGGTTACAGACTCTCCAAGACCTGCATAAAACCTTTGATGAAATCATAAGTGAGAATATTTCCATCTCTGAGTATAATTTATTCAATTTATCCCACTGTTGTCAAGATTAATGCAGACACACTCTAAGACAAGTTTATTTGTCAAGCACAATAGTGAAATGTGTTACATAATGGTTTTATTTTGAATGTTGCAGATGAAGAAGATGTAAAAGGCTTGTGCGGTCTCCATAGAAACTATGGTGATATGCCTAATCTTAGACAAAAAAGACAGAAATACCCCTGGGTCATGTTTGTTTCTATTATGGTGAATTTAATTGTTTTATTTTTGCTTATATTTTGTTTTGTTTTTTTCAAATTGAGTTTACTATTACTTATTGTTGATATGATTATTATTATAAATGTACAAAACATTTTGGTTACAATGTCATTTCAGACTGATGAGAAGACTTCAAATTGCCTGGGCTCCTTGGTTTCCCCTCGTTTTGTACTGACAGCAGCTCATTGTTTCACAGTTGGTGATTTCATAGAAAAAATGTCAAATGTAAAAGTAGAACTGTATGATGGCTTTCAGCTAGGTATAAATAATATCATATGTACAAATTCATATTTTTCTGTGAAATTAGTTTAAGGGAAATGCCTTTATTCTTACAGATGTTCAGAAAATCCACACACACCCAAAATATAATATATCTTCCAAAAGGCACCGGGGCATACACGAGTTTTATGACTATGATGTGGCTCTCATCGAACTGGTAAAAGATGTGCCGATCTCTCCGTCATTGAGGTTAGCTGTCATTTGTGAAATGGTCTTAAAATAACACATCTTGATAAAATGTAGTCACATTTTATTTATTTATTTTTCATTTTTTTCAGACCAATTTGCCTGCCCTGCACAGAGGAAACAAATGGTGCATTAAGACAAACTTTAACTTGTGAGCAGCAAGGCAAGTGTCCTCACCTGAGAATAATACATTTACAGAGGCCTACTAAATTCTTATTTCCCTGTAACGTTCAATTTATGTTCACTTTACATTCAGTGTCAGAAATATTTGTCTTTCACAATATATGTTATATCTTCTCGTTTAATATAGAACGCTTGCTCTTAACAAACAATGACAGAATCGGCTTTTTGACCAAGAGAAATCTTGTTGAAAAAGATGCCCACATAAAGCTTGGTGAAAATGTATGTGGCAGTTTTTACTACTTATTATTTATAACTAGACAGCATTTGTAGTGTCACTTAAACTTACTGTAACATATTTCTGCAGAGGCCAGACTGCATTATTAAAGCACTTCAAGCAAAAGGCATCAACACTACTAATGTGGCTGAGGTTGTGACCGACAGCTTCCTCTGCAGTGGAGGGGACTATCCAGCCATAGACAAAATAGCATGTAGAGGTAAAATCAACACAAAGAAAAAAATTAAAACAAAGTACCTCATAATTAAAGTATATTTTTGACCATATAATGTCTATTTATTTTAGGTGATTCTGGAGGCGCTGTGTTTAAAAATTACCTAAATCGGACAATACAAGTGAGTATCTCTTTACCACAAAGTAAATCAAACAGTTATTATCACAAGTAACCAAATATTTTGTTTAGGTCGCCTTGGTCAGTTGGGGAAATAAGGTCATGAAGAAATGTGAACTGGGTGGAGTGGTGGAGTCAGACAAAGATTCAAGAGATTTTCATTTTAATATTTTCAAAGTTGTACCTTTTCTTAAATCCATTCTTGGGAAAACGGGTCAGGATTATGTACCACTTGTATTTGTGGACTAACAAACATTTTTTATACAATTTCAACAGTGATATTATTTACAAATTCCGCAAAATGAAGTTATATTTTTCATTTTAAAATGAAAAAGCACATTGATTTTCTGTAAATTGAAGCACATGTCTTCTGCTTGTGTATCGTCTTTTCTGCAATGAAAGCATCTATGTTCATGTTCGATGTATTGATGCTGCTTTGTCTTTATAAATTAAAACATTTGTGTAAGTAATAATGCTGGATAAGTTGATGTTTCTTATTTTATGCTAGCAGTTAGCATTTTTGTGTGTAGACCTTTAGCACATGTTTGGATGGGTTTTATAAATGAAACATTGACGTGCTGATAAATATGCTGATCTATGAAAACAGTGCTGTAATCTGTTTCCATTCAGTCAATACCTTAGTTTGTTCAAATGTAACTGGCACGTTGTAAATTTAAAAAAACAATGTGTGTGTGGGTGTGTGTGTGTGTGGGGGGGGGGGGGGGGGCAGTTTTTCAGAAATTCCAGGAGAAAATGGCCATTATTAAACAACGACAAGCTAACTTTAAAGAGCATCAGCATGTCATCATTGTGTTTACAGATGGTAATACAAATGCATATTTTCTCTTATAAAAATGTACTAGTGCTCCAAATGCTTTCTTTACTTTATTTAGACAATTAACAGGCAGCTATAACATGGGAAAAACTGTTAGAAACACACTCCGGTTACTTTTAATTATGTTTAATGTATTAATATGTATTCTAAGTTTCAGAGGCCCTGATACAGTTCATAAGCCCCACCCCATTCATGTGTGGAGTTTGGAATGGCTTGGGGTTCAATGGGACTTTTGCCAGACCGTTTACTGGTAGCAAATAGAAATGGGGTAGGATTTATTTAGAAGCCTCATTGATTGATTAATATTTGTTTGTGGTTTAGTTAATAAGTGATCAACTGGGCTGAGCTCATCATTTGTTTTAACTTTTACCATCACAGTTCACCCTAAGACTGAAGGATATTAGCAGAAAAAATTCAGAATGTCATTTTTTATTCACCAAACTTGGTTTGTGGCAGTTTTCTGGTTTCTTATAAAAGGTAAGTTTCTATATTTATAATGGATGGTCAGGTGTATCATGTTTATCACAAAATGATGTATATGTTCTTGTCACCAAAGTGTAGATATAAACCATATAAATATATACCAGAAAAGATATAAAGGTTAGAATTTTTGTGAAGTAGAATTTCTATTTACTGTCTACACTAATCGCTAGAAAACTGTCAGGGCATCTTCTGAAACAAGGGTGTTTTTGGTCTGTACTGGTCAGTGTGCGTAGGTCAATGTCCTACGCCATTGACCTACGCACACTGAGTAGTCTGTATATCAGGAAGGGGAATACCACAATTAGGGCAGGTAACATTGATAAAGTCTTACATTTGTATTGTGCTGTTCACATTTGACAAGCCTTTTAAAGCTCCAAACAGTTGTCCTTTGCCCTGGTACCGGTAGTAGACTGGCAGCCCACTGTTCTACTATAACATCTTTACTGTGCTTAGGAGATGTAGTTTGGTGCAATTGCTCCATGAATGGGATGGAGATTGAAGGTGCTAATTTCAGTTTGTCAAACGGACTAAATGAGGGCAGCATTCTCCAATACCAGTGTCCCACGGGCTACTACGCATATCCTGAACTTGCCTACAGATGTCAATTAAACCACCGCTGGACTCCTGAACCACAATCAAGACTACGATGCAGAAGTAAGTAAAGATGATAAACATGCTTTGAAATAGTACCAGAATACTTTCTCTGTACTGTACCATGACAGAACACTTTAACAGATATCATAGCCAAAGCAATGTCATCTGTTAAACTACAATCAAATCTGTACATATTATAGCACTTTGGTTAAATGCATTTTGTTACATCCTTAAAACACAATATTGGTGCATTGCTTCGCTTCATTTTACTCAAGGGCTTTGTGTTTTTTCAAGGGGTTGAATGTCCAGATCCAACAGTTCTCCAAAATGGATATACTTTGCCAATAAATGAAAACAAGAGGTATTATTATGAAAGCAAAATTACGTATCACTGCTACACAGGATACACATTACATGGCCCTTTCCGGCGCAAATGCTTGGAAAATGGGAAGTGGAGTGGGTCAAATCCAGTTTGTCGACAAGACTGTAAGTGTCATTGTCATAATTTACCTTTATACTATTCTTAATATAACCCCTTCATAACAATTTGCAGCTGGAGATTGTGCTGATCCTGGAGTCCCACCTGGTGGCATGAGGTTCGGAAACAGCTTTGAAATTGGAGATAAAGTGAATTTCAAATGCAGAAGCAACATGATTTTGATTGGCTCAGAGCAAAGAGAGTGTCAGGTGGATGGCCAGTGGAGCGGAACAGAGACATCCTGCTACTGTAAGATTTGCATTTTATCAGTTGGTGCTAAAATACAAATGTTACTGGCTAGATATCTTTCTTCATGTTATTATTAGATTTGATTTTTAACATATTTTTTTGGCAGACAAATACACATATGATTCACCGTGGGAGGTTACAGGGGAGTTTGGCAGGGGGATAAGAAACACTCTTACCTCAGAATTTGTTGGTAAATATTATGATTATGATGATAATGATGATGATGATGATGATTATTATTAGTAGTTTTAATTTATGTTATTCATTTAATTTCAAAGCTGCCATTAAATGAGTATGTGCACCTCACTGTGATTTGTTTTTCTCAGACGGAACACAAAAAGGGCTGTCAATCACGTTATCTCGAAATGGGACACTCAATATTTTCATTGCCTTGGATGTCTCTGAGAGTATCGATGATGACAGTTTCCAAAGTGCCAAAGATGCGATTAAAACACTTATTAAGAAGGTAAACAAAAGCTGGACATACAGTGCCTTCCATGGGGACCATGGACAATAGACATGCTAACTTTAATCATACTTTGACTTAGCTGTTAGGTGGAGTAAACAAAAATATTATATATACATAATCATATATCCAAAATCCAATCATGGCAGCCAGAACAATCTAAAAAATCCAAGTGACTATTATTATCATCACATCGTCATCTAGGACCTATCCTCCTGTGAACTCACCACCTGTAGGAGAATCCATAAGCAATCAGAATGACAACCGGATCTCTGGACACTGAAAGTGGCTCTGGGAACATAAAATGTCACCTTGATGAGGGGGTTGGCTGAGCTTGTGTGGGAGGTTGGGCATTACTGATTAGATATTGGCGGCCTCTCCTCCATGCACAGCTTGGGCTCTGGAACCCAACTTGCAACTTGAGAGGGGTTGGACTCTCTACTTGTTGGGTCAAGTGAGTCACATCCCTTTGCACTGTGGACAGTTCTGTCACTGTTGTCTTTGCCAAACAGCAGTGCACAGTACCCGGCCTTCTTGGAGTCCCTGGGAGGGATATTGGACAGTGCACCGATCGGGGACTGTTGTTCTATTGGGGGACTTCAACACCCATGTGGACAATGGCAGTGACACCTGCAGAGGGGTGATCGGGAAGAGTGGCTTCCTTGCTTTGAATCTTTGTTCTGATATTGGACTTCTGTGCTAGTCAAGGTTTGTCCATAACCAACACCATGTTCAAGCACAAGGGAGTCCATCAGTGCATGTGGCACCTGGACACACTAGACCAGAGGTTGATGATCATGTCATCTGACTTTGTGTTTTGGACACGTAAGTGAAGAGAGGGGCAGTGCTGTCAGCTGATCACCACATGGTGGTGAGGTGGATCCACTGGCAGAGAAGGAAGCCGGAAAGACCTACCAGACTCAAGTGTATCATGGGTTTGCTGGGAACATCTGGTGGAGCCCTCAGTCAGGGAGGCCTTCAACTCACCCAGATACCAGGGAAGACTAGGGACATCAGAGTGGACCATGTACTCCGCTTCTATTGTGATGCAACTGCTCATAGCTGTGATTGTAAGGTCCGTGGTGCCTGTTGTGGCGGCAATCCTCAAATCCGGTGGTGGACGCCGGAATTGTAGTTGCAGAGCCAAAAACTCAGAGTTGGGAGGAGTTTGGGAAGGCAATGGGGGAGGACTCTCAGTCGGACTCAAAGTATCTTAAGTCTCTGGATGTTGTGAGGCTGTCTTGGCTAATATGCCTCTGCAACATTGCGCTGCAGTCAGAGACAGTACCTCGAGACTGGTAGACTTTCTGTTTAAGAAGGGGGACCAGAATGTTCCAAATACAGGGAATAACACTCCTCAGCCTCCCTGGTAAGATCTATTCCAGGGTACTGGACAGAACAATCTGACTGATAGTCAAACCTTAAATTCAGGAGGAGCAGTGTGGTTTTTGTCCCAGATGAGGAACACTTCTATACAAACCATTGAGTGCTCAAGGGTTCATGAGAGTTCGCCAAAACCAGTCCACATGTGCTTTTTAGGTCTGGAAAAGCCATTCGACTGTGTTCCTCATGGTGTCCTTTGGGGAATGCTCTGAGAGTAGGGGGTCCAAATCTCTTGATTTACGTAAATTTTCGTACCTACCCTGACCTATGGTCATGAGCTTTGGGTAATCACTGAAAGAACAAAATCGTGAATACAGAAGCTCAAAATGAATTTCCTCTGCAGGCTGGCTGGACACTCCCTTAGAGATTGGGGGAGGAGTTCAGTCACACAGAAGGAGCTCGGAGCAGAGCCGCTGCTCCTCCACATTGAGAATAGCCAGCTGAGGTGGCTCTGGCAACTGTTCTGGATGCCTCCTAGACACTTCCCTGGGGAGATGTTCCAGGCATGTTCCACCAGAAGAAGACCCCAGGGAAGACTATGGAGTATGTCTCTCAGTTGACCTGAGAATGTCTTGGCGTCCCAGAGGAGGAGGAGCTGGAGAATGTGCCAGGGTGAGGGAAGTCTGGGAGTCCTTGCCTAGACTTCTGCCTCTGCAACCTGGCCCCAGATAAGCAGAACAAAATAAGATGGAACAAACATTCAATAAGAGCAAATATTTTGTATAAATACATTCTTACGAAAAGAGATTTAAAAATATTTAAAATGACAACAACAGTCAGAAAGTGCTTGTGATGCAAGCATAGTGTTATAACATGTATCTGCTATTATTTGTGTAACTATAACTATGTAATTCTAATGTGATGTTTTTTTGTACACAGATTGAAGTCTTCTCTGTGTACCCAAACTATGAGGTTATTTTCTTCTCCTCCAAGATTCACACTGCCATTAACATTCTTGATTTCTATGGGTCTAACAACCCACCGCCAATGAAAACATTATTAGAGAAGGTTGAAACATATAAGATAGAAGGTAAGTCAGAGGAAATACACACAGTTTCCTTTTCTGTTGAAAAACTGAGACTGACCTACTGTGGATTGTTTTGAAGAAACTGACAGGTTTGGAACCAATCTCAATGCGGTTTTTGAAAGAATTTTGGAAAAAATGGCTGCTATCAAGATACGGGACTCAAGATTTAGTGAACATAAGCATGTGATCATTTTGTTCACAGATGGTAATTTCTTTAATAATAATTTTATCAAAAGAAATATCACTGTGACATGAGATTTTATGACCTTATTGCAGGTGGTTATAATACCGGAGGTGCTCCAACCAAAACAGTTGAATATATTAAGTCACTGGTTTATATGGACCAACTAAAGAACAGACTTGGACACCTTGGTAAGTACATTTAATATTTGTAGTGTAAGTAAGTAATAAAACAAGGACTGTTATGTCGACCAGAATGGCGCAGTCGGGCCCCAACCAGGCTCAGCCCGAAAGGCGGCCACTCCTGTGGTGAGCCCACAGGAGGGTGGACCCTCCTGTGGGCTCAGTCAGGGTAGCAGTCGGCCATGGGCGTCTGGGCAACCCAGTCCACAGGCACAGCATCTGGCTGTGGCGACGTGGAACGTCACATCACTGGGGAGGAGCCTGAGCTCATGCAGGCGGTTGAGAAGTACCAGATGGGCTCTGGTACCCAACTCGTCGAGAGGGGTTGGACCCTTCACTTTTTTGGCATTGCCCATGGGGAGAGGTGGCAAGCTGGTGGGCTTGCTTATAGCCCCACAGCTCAGCCACCTCGTGTTGGAGTTCCCCCAAGTGAACAAGAGAGTCACATCCCTGCACCTTCGGGTCGGGGACAAGTCTGTCACTATTGTGTCAGCCTACGGGTCAAAAAACTCGGCCTTCTTGGAGTCCCTTGGAGAGGTACTACGTACTAGAGTGCATCAACTGGGGAC
The DNA here is from genome assembly GCF_009829125.3 of Periophthalmus magnuspinnatus. Classification (NCBI taxonomy): domain Eukaryota; kingdom Metazoa; phylum Chordata; class Actinopteri; order Gobiiformes; family Gobiidae; genus Periophthalmus; species Periophthalmus magnuspinnatus. Next base: position 29,303,459 of record NC_047139.1, on the reverse strand, counting down.
TCCCTTGTTCTACTGGGGGACGCCTGGAGAGGGGTGATCAGGAAGAACGACCTTCCTGATCTGAACTTGAGTGGTGTTTTGTTTTTGGACTTCTGTGCTATTCACAGTTCATCCATAACAAAAACCATGTTCAAGCACAAGGGTGTCCATCAGTGCAAATGGCACCAGGACACCCTAGGTCGGAGGTCGATGATCGACTTGCCGTGTCATCTGACCTTTGGCCATGTGTCTTGGACATCCGAGTGAAGAGAGGGGCAGAGCTATCAACCGATCACCACCTGGTTGTGAGTTGAATCCACTGGCAGAGGAGGAAGTTGGACAGACAAGGCAGACCCAAGCGTATCATGAGGGTCTTTTGGTGCCATCTGCTGGAGCCCTCTGACAGCAGGGTCTTCAATAACACCTCCGGGAGAACTTCTCCCACATTCCTGGGGGACTGTGGGAGAAGGGGACATGGAGTCCGAGTGAGCCATATTCTCCACCTCCATTGTCAATGCGGCTGCTCGTAGCTGTGGTTGCAAGGTCTCTGGTGCCTGTGGTAAGGGATGCTGTCAGGCTGAAGAAAGAGTCTTATCAAGCCTTGTTGGCTTATGGAGTCTTGAGGCAGCTGACAGGTACTGCCAGGTCAAGCATGGCGCAGCCATGCAGTCACAGAGGCAAAAATTCAAGGTTGGGAGGAGTTTGGTGACACCATGGAGGAGGACCATCGGTTGGCCTCAAAGAATTTCTGCCAAACTGTCTGACGCCTCAGGAGAGGGAAGCAGTTCTTCACCAACACCGTTTACAGTGTGGATGGAGAGCTGCTGACCTCAACTGGAGACATAGTTAGACAGTGGAAATAATACTTTGAGGAATCTCCTCAATCCCACCGTGATATTTTCTGAGGAGGAAGCAGAGACTGAGGACTCAGAGGTGGGCTCATCCATCACGCTGGCTGAAGTCACTGAGGTGGTTGGCAAGCTCCTTGGTGGCAAGGCTCCGGAGTTGGATGCGATCCGTCCCAAGTATCTTAGGTCTCTGGGTGTTGTGGGACTGTCTTGGCTACCATGCCTCTGCAACATCACGTGGTGGTTGGGAACAGTGCCTATGGAATGGCAAATCAGGGTGCTGGTCTCGTTTAAGAAGGGGGACTGGAGGATTGTTCCAACTATAGGGGAATCACACTCCTCAGCCTCCATGGTAAGGTCTACTCCAGGGCTCTGAAGAGGAGAATCCGACCAACTGTCGAACCTCGGATTCAGGAGGAGCAGTGGTTTTCATCCCAGTTGCGGAACACTGGACCAGCTCTAAACTCTCCATTGGGTCCTTGAGGGCTTATGGAAATTTACCCAGCCAGTCCACATGTGCTTTATGGATCGGGAGAAGTCATTCGACAGCACCCCCCAAGATGTCCTGGCTGCTCCATGAGTATGGGGTCCAGGGCCCTTTGCTAATGGCTGTCCGGTCCCTGTATGACCAGAGCAGGAGCTGTGTTCATATTTCTGACAGTAAGTCAGACCGGTTCCCAGTGCATGTTGGGCTGCCCGTTGTCATTGGTTCTGTTCATTTTTATGACTAGAATTTCTAAGCGCAGTCAGGGGCCAGAGGGGGTCCAGTTTGGGGACAACAGGATCTCATCATCATGCTGTTTGCAGCTGATGTTGTCCTGATGGCTTCATCAAACCAGGATTTGCAACGTGCATTGGATGGGTTTGCAACCATCAACTGAAAATCAGCTGCTCCAAATCCAAGGCCATGGCTCTTGACTGGAAAAAGGTTGTTTGCCCTCTCCGGGTGAGTGGAGAGACTCTGCCTCAAGTGGAGGAGGTCAAGTATCTCGAGGTCTTGTTCACAAGTGAGGGAAGGATGGAGTGTGAGATTGACAGGCAGATTGGTGCAGCATCTGCAGTGATGCAGTTGCTGTATCGGTCTGTTGTGGTAAAGCGGGAGCTGAGTTGAAAGGCAAAGCTCTCAATTTACTGGTCAGTCTATGTACCTACCCTCATCTATGGTCATGAGCTTTGGGTAATGACCGAAAGGACAAGATCGTGGATACAAGCGGCCAAAAGGGGTTTCCTCCACATCTATTCCATATGCCTCCTGGGCCCGTTGCTTGAGAGGTGTTCCGGGCACGTCCCAGCAGGAGGAGACCTCGGGTCAGTAGCTTGGCTGCAGATTTGTAAAATATCTCTTTTTTTTTACCGTATAATCTAAATGGAGCTTTGATTTGAAAACTGATTCATAACAATTTATTGAGGCCCTTAATATTCTGTTTAGAAAATAGAGACAGACAATAGATCTACTACTCCTACAGTCTAGCACGTTGAGGAGCTTTGACAAGCCTCTAAAGTCCTTTACAAGTGTAAGGTTTTATTCTAATTATTGTTGTTGTTGTTATCATTATTATTATTATTATTATTATTATTATTATTATTACTCTATCCATGCTTTAAGGTGAGGACATGATTGTAACACAGTTGAAAGCATAATTTAGCATAATGCTGTTTTTAGAGAGCACTGATAAGGTTTAGTCTGAATCTTCTTAGGTTACATCTTGACAAATTAGGACCTGGTTTAGTCCTAATGCAGCCTTAATTTAATTTTGGTTTAAAAATAGCTCCTAGTAAGAACTTAAACTGGATTGGTATTGTTCCCATTCACATGTACTGTATTCAGATCTGCTTTAAGCTCAATTTAAAATGTGAAATTTGAATGTCAGTAACATATTATACTGTTTTTTTTCTTGATACAGACATTTATGTTTTTGGCATCGGTGCTCAGATTCAGGATGACATCTTGAAGCCTCTTGCCATTGGAGAAGGCAAATCACATTATTACAAGCTCAAGAAAGTGACTGACTTACAGAAGACCTTTGATGAGATCATTGGTCAGTGCCATATTTATTTGTATATATTTATTTTTAGAGGAAGTTATACATGTGTTATACACTTTGAGTTTATATTCTTGACTCCACATTTCATCAAAATAACAAGAAGTAGCAGAACCTCATACTAAACAATCTAACAAACAAGCTAGTGCAGCTTTTTAGAAGAATATTTACAACTAAACCTACAAATGATTATAAGATAACAGGGGTATTTTAATTGCCCCATAGTTGGGAAATGTGAATGTTAAAACAGCTCTGACTTAAATTTGGAGATTAATTTACTTAATTTAAAGCCACAGTATGTAGTGTCCTAACTCTGAGCGGGCTTACATCTCCACAAACCTGACTCATATTTGGCCTGGAGGAGGGCCTCCTCCTACTTGTTTGTGGACAACATTGTGGACATGTTGTTCCTTTGGCTATGATCCTTTGCCTGAAGAATGTTCTGAAGTATGGTTTTAACTTTGTTTTTCCATGGAATCATGCAGGTGACATGCCATCTCCAGAAAGTTGCATACTGTACCATCAAATTAATTACTAAATTAATCAACAGGATTTGGAAATTTATATATTGGATCCACATTTAGCTGCAGCAAAGCTGCTGCTATTCTTACAGTGGTCCGCACCATACACACTTTGCATCAATATTAAATAATCTATAATTTTATATTTTCAAACACACTAAAATAAATGGATATATCATTAAATGTGCCATCTAGAGGTTAAAAAGCAAAGTTACAATTACTGTACCTAACAATGTATACTATGCAGCACATTTCATAAAATATTGTTTTAATGACCTTTACTTTATTTTCCATGCTTCCAAGTTTTTGGTGCATGTATTCCTGTACATTATTGATATATCCTTACCCATCCTATTGATGATGTTGCCTATATGTTTGGGGCATGATAAGGTGTTATGTAAAGTCATGCCCAAAAGTTTTGTCTCCACCTGCTCCACAGCACTGCCACCTACTGTTAGATTTAATATTGTTTTTCCTTATTTAATTTTCGAAACCAAATACAATACTCATTGTTTTGATAACATTTTAAACTAACTAGTTGGAATTGATCCATTTTACAACTGTCATTAGCATCTACTTTTTTACTTAAATCTTCTGCTGTACATGAAGACATGTATACTGTAAAATCATCAGCATACATAGATATTTTTGCTGTGTTTTCTACATATGATAACTCATTTGTATAAATTGTGTTCAATAAAGGCCCAAGGCAACTACCTTGCAGAATTCTACAGTTCACAGGACTAACATCAGAATATGACCCATTAAAAAACATTTTCTGTTTCCTGTTTGTTAAATAATTTCTGAAACTTCTGAATATTTTAACATCAAAGGAAACTCACCTCAAACTTTCATTTTATAATCATTGACTTAAATATAACTTACGATGTTTAGCTTCTTAGCCCTTTATAAGTAGCAGTATAGTTTAAACCTGTATATTTAATTAACAATGTCATTACTGTTTTCTTACCTCATGCAGATGAGTCAGATGTTAGGGGCTTGTGTGGGCTGTACCAAGACTATGGTGAGATGGTTGAAGATGAAAATAGAAAAAAGTATCCCTGGTTCATTTCTCTCACAGTAATGGTAATTTTAAATAGTTAACTTCCAATTATTTAAGTGCTGTATCAATTATTAATTGTGTTTGTCTATGTAATTTTAGAATGACGGAAGACCATCCCATTGCCTTGGCTCTTTGGTTTCTCCTCGTTTCATTTTAACAGCAGCCCATTGCTTCAAAGATAAAAGCAGCAATGTAACAGTGGAGGGGACAGGTGGCCCTAAATTAGGTAATGCAATGCAGATATTCAGTAAATAGTTTAGAAGTTTAATATAAAGTGAACTGCACATTGTACATGGACAGGGCAGTCAATGAAAGATTTGCTAACTTGATTTGCTAATAGGATTGTATTGTAACTGATTTACTCTTTGTTGCAGAGGTTCAAGCTATCCACATACATCCAAATTTCAACATTTCTGCTAAAGTGAACCAAGGTGTGAAAGAGTTTTATGACTATGATGTGGCTCTCATTGAACTTGTGGAAGATGCTCCAATCACCATTTCACTGAGGTGAGAATTCTGCATCTGGTTTTATATTTAATACCCTTTTATTGATGAAAACATTTTGTTTTAGACCGATATGTATTCCTTGCACAGTTGAGACTAATACAGCCTTAAGGCAGAATTTAACCTGCAAAGAGCAAGGTAAGCCCTCCCTGTTACCTTGTTTTAGTCACTTAATGTTGTTATATTGGAGGATCAGTACATTGGACACAGTATGCTACATAACTGCAGATATATAGCCACATACTTCTTTAGATGGTCTGGAAACTTAACAAAAGTTGGCCTATAATATGGATTACAAACCACCAGTTCTGTGTGGCCTGTGACTGGTATGGTGGGATGTAGTAAGTGAAATGCTTCACACAGAGGAGGGATCTGTCCCAGCTGTCATGGAAATGTTGAAATCCATTATGGCACTGTGTAGTCATTTTTCAGCAGTTTCAACATATTTTTGCAGAGAACTTTCTTCTAAAAAACCAAGCAGAAGTAACCTTTTTGACGAAGAAAAATTTTGGCAAAAAGGTGGCCCACCTGAAGCTCGATGCAGATGTGAGTGTGATTTTTGTAGTTGTAATGAGGCTGTTCTTCGCACATTCACCTGAATCTTATGGCCCCTAAGAGACATAACTGCATCATGCAAGCAAAGAACCATCCCAACATCACAGAGGCTCATGTGCCAGTGGTTGCGACAGAAAACTTTCTCTGCACTGGAGGTCGACATCCATATTTAGATCAAGTAGCATGCAAAGGTAAACAATTTATTCAGACATGATTTTATATCTTAAATATTTGGTTCTAATAATTATGTTGTAGGTGACTCCGGAGGTGCTGTGTTTAAAAATTACGAAAGTCGAACATTTCAGGTCAGTCTCTCTCCCTCTGTAGATAGATTACAACTACATTACACCTGTATGCTTACTTTCCTCTCACAGGTGGCGCTGGTGAGTTGGGGAAGCAAACAAATGCGGAACTGCAAAAATAATCGACCTGTTCATTCTGATGATGAATCCAGAGACTTTCACATTAATCTTTTTAAAGTTGTGCCTTTTCTCAAATCTATCCTTGGGAATACAGAAAAATATTTTGTGCCACTCTTATTTGTAGACTAGCTAAGTAAAATGTTTCATATTTTGAATGACTATATGCATCTATAAAATGGATTTAAACAAAAATATTTTCAGTAGCCTGTGTCGGTTTCTGTTCTGTTATCAGAAGAACAGGCGCAGAGGCTCGGGGATCGTTCTGTAGATTTTGATTTTACAGTCGGGTTAAAGGCAGCGTACAGCAGAATCAGATGCAAAGTCCATGTAACATCAAATGTAGAGTCTGACAATTTGGGATTACATCAGTGTTTTTAATCATCTCAGGGTGGGTGTCACTCGTTCTGTATCAAAGAAGCTATTGTGAAGAAGTGCGAAATGTGGCCTTGGCCAAAATGTAACATTATGTCTGAGAGTAAGAAATGACACCGTCTCGTGGGAAACAGAACATACTGTAATATATTTGTATATTGTTCACACCTGTCCATATAACCATTCATGGTCCAGTTTAGTTTTTTTCAACAAAAAAGGTGAGAGTGACTGAAAAACCGTTGGCTAATGCTAGCTAGCTTGTGACTGTAATAATATTTGTGAGAGACTTGTTTAACAGTCCATGTGAGCTCACCTGTTGTAGTTCCAATTAAACCATCTTTTTCTAGTCAGATTGTGTTTAAATTAAACTCAGATTAAAGTCTTAACAGGTCTCAGATAGAGCAGTGCCTACAGTTAGCATCACACAACCAGGGAATGTTGATGACATCATCTCCAAAGTATCAATTTACAATGAAAATGGCCAGTTATTAAATAAATGGTTTTCTATGTTTGAGTCCAAAACTGTTCAAAACTGTTTTTGTGTTTAATCTGGAAGAAATTAAATAGGTTCATCAAACAATGCATCAAATAGGAAATAAAATAGCCACTGCTAAATTGAAAAATAGTATATATTAAACCAGACAACTTGTTAACATCCATCCATTTTCTTCTGCTTTATCCGGGTCCGGGTCATGGAGGCAGCAGTTTCAGCAGGGAGGCCCAGACTTCCCTGTCCACACACATTTCTTCCAAAGGATGCTGAGAGGATCCCGAGGTGTTCCCAGGCCAGCCGAGAGACATAGTCCTTCGACTGTGTCCTGGGTTACCTAGGGCCTCCTCCTGGTGGGATGTGCCCAGAACACCGCCCTAGGGAGGCGTCCAGGAGGCATCCAGAACAAATGCCCGAGCTACCTCAGCTGGCTCCTCTCACTGTGGAGGAGCATCAGTTCTACTCCGAGCTCCTTCCGTGTGACTGAGCTCCTCACCCTATCTCTAAGGGAGCACCCAGCCACCCAGCGGAGAAACTCATTTCGACCGCTTGTATCTTGTCCTGTCGGTCATTACCCAAAGCTCATGACCATAGGTGAGGGTAGGAACATAGATTGACCGGTAAATCTAGAGCTTTGCCTTTTGACTGAGCTCCTTCTTTACCACAACAGTCCAATACAGTAAACACATCACTGTAGACACTGCATCAATCCGCCTGTCAATCTCACACTCCATTCTTCCCTCACTCGTGAACAAGACTGACTCATATTTGGCCCGAGATACTTGAACTCCTCCATTTGAGGCAGAGACTCTCCACCACAAAACCAACTTTTTCCGGTCGAGAATCATGGCCTCGGATTTGGAGGTGCTGATTTTCATCCCAGCCGCTTCACACTCGGCTGAAAACTGCCCCAGTGCTTGCTGGCTCAAAGAAACCATCAGCACAACAACATCTGTAAACATCAGAGATGAGATCCTGTGGTCCCCAAACTGGACCCCCTCCAGCCCCTGGCTGAAAAGGATCCGTGACAAAGGGCAGCACTGGCGGAGTCCACACGCACCAGGAACAGGTCTGACTTACTGCCGGCAACACGAACACAGCTCCTGCTCCAGTCATACAGGGACTGGAGAGCCCTTAGCAAAGGGCCTTGGACCCCATACTCCTGGACCACCCCCCAAAGGACACTACGAGGGACACGGTCGAATGCCTTTTCCAGGTCCACAAAACACATGTGGACTGGTTGGGCAAACTCCCATGAACCCGCGGGCACCCGATGGAGAGTATAGAGCTGGTCCAGTGTTCCCCGACAAAACCACACTGCTGGATCCAAGGTTTGACTATCAGTGACTTCAGCCAGGATGATGGATGAGTCCGCCTCTGAGTCCTCAGTCTCTGCTTCCTCCTCAGAAAACATAACAGTGGGATTGAGGAGATTCCTCAAAGTATTATTTCCACTGTCTAACAACTTCACCAGTTGAGGTCAGCAGCTCTCTATCCGCATTGCTTCCCCCTTCTGAGGCGTCGGACGGTTTGCCAGAATATCTTTGAGGCCGACCGATAGTCCCCTCCTTGGCCTCCCCAAACTTATCTCAGCCCAGAGTTTTTGCCTCTGCGACTTGTGCTCAAACATGATGTTTGTTATGGACAAACTGTGACTAGTATAGAAGTCCAATAACAAAACACCACTCGGGTTCAGATCAGGATCCCGATCACTCCCCTCCAGGTGTCACTTGTGCTGCCCACTTGGGTGTTGAAGTCCCCCGGTAGAACAAGGGAGTCCCCAGTCGGTGCACTGTCTAGTGCCCCTCCCAGGGACTCCAAGAAGACCGGGTACTCTGCACTGCTGTTTGGCCTGTAGGCCGACACAACAGTGAGAGACCTGTCCCCGACCCGAAGGCGCAGGGACACGACTCTCTCGTTCACAGGGGTGAACTCCAACACAAGGTGGCTGAGCTGTGGGGCAATGAGTAAGCCCACACCAGCTCTAACCGGTACCTCTCAACCTCTTGCACAAGCCCCAGGAACCCATGGGGAAAGGTCCGGCCACCAGGCACTCGCATTCGAGCCCCAACCCCAGGCCTGGCTCCAGGGTGGGGCCCCGGCTGCGCCATACCGGGCGACGTCACGATCCTTGTTTTATATTTCATCATAGTGGCATTAGGAACTGCTCTTAGTCTGACCCGTCACCTAGGACCATTGCCATGGGAGACCCTACCACTTGTTAACAAAAATAGAAATAAAGCAGATTGAAAAAGTATCTTTCAAGGTTTATGTAGTTTATAAACAGACGAATGATATACAACTATGTATTTATCAGGCATTAACCCACTCTGAAACATACTTCAGGCTGATATTATAATAATCCTTGTTTAAAATACCCATATGTTACTAATCGTGCCTGCATTTTAACAGTATTTTTCAAGAAAACTTCATGTACATTTTTCAAAGTCTACTTACAAAATTACTACTGTCAAACTCCTTTATGGCTGGAAGCTCTGCTGATGGTGCAATTCCCTTGGGTCAGCCTTCCTGATCTGGTCTACGCAATGCAGGCTCTCCATCTGGACGCATGCCAACACAGACTAGTCCAATTGCATTTTCTGGGCATTTTAGTTCTCCGTAATTAGGTTTTCTGCCTCTTTCAAGCCTTAAGATAGAAATATACTGAGTTTGTCATTTTGTTGTCATTATTTTACATACCAAAGAAATGGTCTACAAATAATTTATTGCAGTTGAGATATTTTAGCGGCTTCAGATGATGTTAAGACTGCATGATCTGCACTTGAGCACTGTCAGCCTTTAACTTAATGAAAATATAGAGACAAAGTAATTTTCCAAGTAATGGCTATTGGCTAAACGTCGTATAGCAGAGTGAAGAGGTGAATTTTAAAGATGGGTGTTCCCTGATATCCCCAATCTGTGAGGGCAGGGTCCCATGGGTGCACTCCTCTCACTACTCGGTAACTAACTAATTGGGATGAATGGTGCAAGTGGATGGAGTAGACAGACTGTATAAGAGTAGGCACTAATGGGAGAGGGTCTAATTGAATGAACCCTTTGCTATAGTGCAACGCCACAGACAAAGAGGATATTTAAAATGGGATTTATTGGAGGATTGGGTTAACTCTTTGTTTAACTGTTATTGTTGGGAGTGTTGACCCCGTTTCCCGGCTGCATTTTCCAGCTCCTTGACTGAAACCAATTTGTTACAGGTAAACTGATTACAGCAGCAGACAGTGTACATAGGCTAATGAAGATATCCCACCCACTACACGCCCCTCAGTGTTAGCACACGCAGCATATTCCTGATGAAGCATCTTGCTGTTAAACTCAGCCTGATCTGTCTCTCCTCCAGCTTTAAATCAAGCGTAAGGGCCATTTTAGAAATTGCTACCATTAAGAAATGCATACATCCTCTTTTTCTCCTCAGTAGTGCTTAGAAAAGCTGAGGCTCGTGCATCACAGGCCACTGCTGATCCGGCCTGTAGTATGAAATTATATAGACGATACACGAAGCTGCCACCATTTATAAGCAATATATTTCATACTTAATGATGTATAGCACCAGTGTGCCAGACTCTTTGGAACCAAACTACGACTACGGTTTAGATTTGCAATCATTACTACCATTGTAATGTTTTACTGCTAATAAAATGCAATGTATAAATGTACAAATACAAATACAAATACAAAATACAAATATTTGATGTCCATGTTATAAAAGTACACTGGGTAACTTTAATGGAGGGGGGTCTGCCACCTGAAAATGATGCATTTGGTGTTTTTATTGCAAAAATATAATTTATAAAACGTATTATTCTTACTATGAGCAGTGTCACCTTACTACAGATGTGATCTGTAACATGGCCTTGTAATGTCACCTGCTTCACTTCATGGAGGTAAGTTCAATGCCATTTTGTGGAACATTCCAGGGAAAACTATAACCTGCATAGCATAAGCGGATGGCTGAGCCTCCACCATATGTGACCAAATAAGTTACATAGTGTACCTTTAAGTATACTACAGTGGTGATGTTATTTTATCATGTCTTATATTAAATGAATGACTCTAAATTACCTTTCAAAACATAAGATTTGTGTTGACCTGTGTTATTGCTGGTATTTATTACATTGAACATGCCTAACAATTATACAGACCATTATTGTTTTATGTCATTTGAATCATTTGATTGTCAGATGCTTTTGGACATTTAAGTGGTCAGTGACTGAACTTGCATGCTAACTACATTAAGCCATTAGATGCAAATGCTCAGTTTGGCAAGATCAATTTGATCAGTTCTTTCCAGTTTCAAACAGTATTATGGCACCAGTTGGGTTATAGCTAATCCACATTATGTCCTGCATTGCCCGATGTCTGATGTTAGCCTACAACATAAAAAAGCACAAAAAGCTAAATGCTATAAGCAGGAACATGAGCAATGTTAAGAATGAGTGCTTTATTGAGATATATCTGTTGTGGAAGGCAAACAGTATCTCTCGTATTAGTAGTCCAAGAAAGAACACAGTCCAGTGAATCTGAACATATGATGGGTGATCGCTCCTAATGCTGAATAATACAGGTTTGGCTTGTTCATGGTAGATGATCTTAATTGGTTACATGAATTAATGTATAAGATATTTATTCAGCATTATTGATGCATGAGAGTTTATAGCAGCAATATTTTGTTTTGTGGATAAATGTTATCATGCCCCGACATGAGCCTTGAGAGTTGTGTTTTGTTGAATGCGCTTGTTGCAGAGATAGAAAACAGTGATATAATGAATTTTGGTAAACATATTGACAATCATGTTACTGTTCGGTCAGTTGTAATCTCGATTGATCAATGTGGACTCCTGAGGGCTTTTTATGAATGCATGTTTCATTTTGCATATATAAACATTAAAGGGGGCTTTTAACTGTGTTATAATGGTTATTTAGTCATCATTATTTTATCATTAATTTTGTTTTGATTGATATTTCATGCATGTTTGAGTAACCCTGCATTGTCCTGGATTTGAGGCTTGAATCATTAGACAATTTCTTTTTCCACCTGCCCTTTATCCGCACTCACCGCTCTGTGTCTACAGTACTTGTGATTATAACTCTGAGGCAAATCCATCATACACCATTTTTCAACAATAAAAACAGATAAATGAAAATCTGAAAGAATGCCTGATGATTGATTCTTACCTATAAATATTTTTTTTATATATATCAATTGACTCTGCACTCAGCAGTGTCCACCAAAGGTTCTCTCACCTACTTCTTCCCTAACTCAATAAAGATGCAACGCTGCGCTTTTACGCAAATATTTTAAAACACCTTTGATCACGTTAGAGGGGATCATTTTCATGTAATACTTTTGTAATGATAATATCCTGAAGCTTAAGTAATAAACGCTGCAGAGAAATCTGCGTCTTGTCAGCATTTACAATGAGAAGCACTTGCAGGATTAGATGTCCTGCGATCGATGCAGCCTTCTGCCTCAATCATTAAGGCTGCTCTTAACAGATTACTGCCCCCCTCCCAAACACGCACACTTTTCTTATTCTTCCTAACGCTCCCTCTTCTGTCTCACATTCACAGACCACAGTGTTGGCTCCCTGATGTCATTTGTCTGTAGGTCTATCTGGGTAGTTGGAGCTTTAGTGATTTTGTTGTGATTTTTGGTTGTATTGGGGTTTTTAAGCATGAACGGAATGACAAAGAAGATCTGAAGAGACTTTCCAGATATGGATGTACTGACAATATTCACTCACTTTTTGTTTTTATATTGTTTCAACCCATCGGAAGCAACAAGCCTCATCACAGGTAGGTCAAAAGAGTTAAGAGTGTGGTACATTTTAACTATGGTATGTGATGGTGATACCAGCCATTTGGGCAGTTTTAGGTAGAATACATGTGGTCTTGTGCATATATTTATGATATGTAACAAAAAGTGTGTTCAAGATAAAGTCCTAGTTTAGTTTTATACCAGCTTTGGGTCACATTCAGTTTTGGTCGCATATTATGACCCTATTTTAGTAAGATAAAGGCACAAATATCAAAAGTCCAGTGCTTAAAATGCCTAATTTTAGATTGGGAAATCGGAGCATGTTGTTACAATTTTTTTCATTCCTGTCTCTGTCTCTGAAATAAAACCAACAGAAATTTAAAATGTTCACCAAATGAGAGCAGTTATTTTAGATCTTTTCATTTCATCTTTGTATCTTATATGCACATTATCAGAGCTCAAACAAAGATTCAGAGGACTGACATCATGCCCCATACCGGGATGAGTTCATTCTGTGGGGCAAGTTGTCACATTCATCTTTATGTGATTATTTATAATGACTGTATTCCAGCAATTTTCCCCAAACCCCTAGGTGTCTTGGAGATATTATCAGGCAAACAAAAATCCAACTAGTTCATATTCAGGACAGAGGAGCAGACCCTAGAAACACTATTGTGTTACTGTTGTGATTAATCTACAGAATTGCAACTTACCTATGTGACAGCATGTCTCAGTCTCTCCTCCTTATCAGTGCTAAAAAAGGGGAAAAAAAAGTATTTGGTCTACATTTAGGCATGCCACAGATAAAATGATTTTGTTCTTTTCTTCTGCTTTCTCTGGACTTGTGTGTGACCTCAAAGCTGACATATTTGAAGCCAGAGGTAGGCCTGCAGTGAATACATCAAATGCTTCATAAGTCTCTTGTGAAGCATTCGATGTTTAAAATGAACTAAGCATGTGTTTTAGGTCAGCGTGTGTGTAAGGCTGGAAAGGGGAAGCCATGTTACAAACTCGCCTACTTCTCTGAGCTCCGGCGGCGGCTGAACTTCGTGGAGGCCGAGCTGGCGTGCAGACGGGATGGGGGTCAGCTGCTGAGCATAGAGTCCGAAGCCGAGCAGCGGATCATAGAGCAGCTCATCACGGACCTCCGGCCCACCGATGGAGACTTCTGGATCGGCCTCCGGAGGGACCACGGGGATGGGGACAGCAGCACCGACTGTTCTCCTCAGTACTACTGGCTGGACGGCAGCAAGTCCACTTACAGGCAATTTAGATCTTCTGCGTTCTGGAAAATTTGAGATTTTGTACTGTTAATGCCCCATATAGACCTTTTATCAGCAAAAAAGGTTTTAGGTTTAATTCTTTAACTCAATTTATTGCTCAACAATACTTTGCAGAACATGCATTCAGATACATCTCTCCACAGATCTGGCCCATAACCTGGTCTAGTGGTTTGTCTTCATAAAGATGCATAGGTTTATACCACTGTAGAACATTCTAGGCAAAGCAATAACATCTCCAGGGAGATCTCCATTAGAAGACATCACTTTTAATGATACGTCCTGCATTGTTGATAGATCTTTACCTCTTGTGTTTTCAGAAACTGGCACTGGGATGAGCCATCCTGTGGGTACGAGGTGTGTGTAGTCATGTACCACCAGCCCTCTGCTCCCCCCGGCCTTGGAGGACTCTACATGTTTCAATGGAATGATGACAACTGTGAAACTAAGAACAATTTCATCTGCAAATACACTTCAGGTAAAACCAATGAAAGTGAATTCTGCTTTCAACGTCTGAATGACTACAATGTCTGGGACTGTGAGCACTTCCTGTGTTGGTTCTCTTTGGCCCCTTCATGTCAGTGCTCATAAAATTAATTTTGTCCTAGGCCACTAATAATAAGAGGAAGATTAATTAATTCAATATTTTAATTTTAAGACTAAATGTTTTTTTTACAGAGCAACCAGTGGATGCGTCACCTTCACCCAACACTACACAATCTGGTAAATTCACAAATGCAGACCGATTATAGGCAAATCTATTTATTGCTGTGTATTTTATTCTAGACCTTGTACCATCTGTGCTACCCTGGAACCCAAGTGAGCACAACAGTGACCAGAGTACAGGTTTGCCTCAATATAAATATTGCATTGATTCATTTTCATTTTTAAATACAACTGACATGTACATTTTAATGTGATTTTAGCTTTGAATCTGGTTTACGTCATCATCCCCACCATCCCTTTGATACTGCTATTCCTCACTGTGATGGGCGTTTGTTGCTTCAAAATGTTTGGCAGAAGGTGAGGCATCATTAATAAGCAAATGCGTAGTAATCAGAGTAAGTGAAGCTATACTTAAGTGAAGAGGGATATGTCTTCATTTATATGTATGTATGTTTTTGTTTTTTTTTCCCCATTTTGTTACCTTACAACAAACAAGGATGTCAAAGGTCATGTCAATTTGGCTCTCATCCAGGAGCATTTTTGTATAATATAAAACAGCCATTTTGTTGGAACACTTATGTATATGGCCTTATGCTTTAAAACAGGGTTAAGAATACTCACTGTTTATGTTCATGTGATTTATTTAAAGGTGCACTATGTCATTTTTTCTGGAGTGGTGTCTGCCGCCTGCTTGTTACCATAGAGATGTTATTTGTTTGCCTGGAATGTGACAGAGTATGGCATTAAACTTGTATAACTTACATTATATTCAGTTATCAGGGTTTTTACTGGCAAAAATATCTCGAAAACATGCACCCTTATTGGAAGCAGGGTCACCTCTCCACAGATCTGACCTGTAAGTTGGTCTTGTGACATCATCTGCTTGTTTCCATGGAGACAGACAAGTTTAATGCCATATTGTGGAGCAACATTTCCATGTAGACAAGCTGGTGAAGTACCCTCTTCCAGTAGAGTTACATAGTGCACATATAATTTGAGCTGTCTGATTATTTATTATTTTCTGTTTTATTTCTATCCAATCTATAGGAGGACTCAGCAGAAGTCTGAAGTGTGCCAGACCGAGCCAGGCATTTGTCCCAGTCCTGCTTCGACTAATGTCTACAATGTCATTCACTCACAGAAGGAGGATGATCTGGTCTCCACCCGCCCGCACACCAAGAACACCTCTTTTTTGGGCTCTTCTCCAGACACTCCGACTGGAGACTATGATAACTTGGGAGGTCGAGACACAGAGAGCGGCTTTGTTACATTAGCCAGTACAGAGAGCTGCTTTCTAAACTTCGATGCCAACGACCTAAGCCTTGGACGTCGTGGCAACTTCTACGACACCAGTTTGGGGCGTCCTGTCAAGAGGGACATAAATGGGAGCAGTCTGGGGCGATCCACGGGGCATAGGGAGTTTTATGATAGGAGCTTGGGTCGTCGTACAACCAAGAGTGAGCATTATAGCAGCAGTGTGTATCCAGTCCCTGATTTGTATGACACCAGTCTCTTTGATTCGAAACTCAGGCCTCCCATTGTGAAAGCCGACTTGTATCAAACATACATGAACAATGGCAAGGAGGAGACTTTCCAGAGCAGCCTGGGCACTTATGGGCGCCGCAAATCCTACCAAGCAAATGTGGACTACAGAAGTGGGCTGAATCTAGACAATGGGAGGAGATACTTGGACTGGATCAACAGAGAGAACTATTAAATAACACATCAGCGGCTTTACTTTTTGGAACTCAAATATATACAGTAAAAGTATATCAAATGAGAAAATAATCAATATATGGAGAGACATAGCATTGTGACAGGTGTTAATAACCAAGATCATTATTGTTAACGTGCCCTGTTAGTGAATGGGATTCAGTAAGTGTAAATTGTGTCTACAAACTTTATGTATGACAAGCAAATATATATATATATAAAAAAAAAAAAAAAGTTTGAGAGCCAAACGCACAACTGGGCCAGAGCATTTCAAAATAATGTCTTTTGTCTTTGGTGTTCGTAGTCTGTCATGGTCTGATATATAAATATAAGATATCATAAGAAATGATTCATATATGTACTATATAATATGTTATTTGTATTATTTATTGATCTGCTGTGTTAAAAATTATTTGGCCAGAGAGACTATGATCCCCAGAGACTGTTTGCATGGCCTTGGTCGCTTGCCGCTTGGTTGGATGATATTGAGGTTTATGACCTTTGTATATGTGCCTGATGTCATTATCATCTGCTCTCCAATAAGTGTACACCTGAACAAAAGTTAAAGAAATATGCCTTATATGATGCCATAAACAGCTCTTTCATTGTAGAGAGATATGTAAGATATCCAAAGTTGAATAGAGCTGTTGGTGTGCCTGCAGCCTGATCACAGCAATGGAATGACACAGAATATATAATAACACTAATGTGATGATTATTAAATTCTACAATTTCATATGAGAAAGCTATTTGTATGTTTGTTATAGAAACTATTTAAATAAAAGTATTTAAATATAATATATTATGTCCTTTTGAAGGCCCTCTAGTGTACACTTGTAGTAAAAGCACAGTTTAAACCAGAAGTTTTCAAATTATTCAAATTATTTTCTAAATGCTAGAATAATGAGAGAAGGATTTAAAAAAATAAATAAAAAATCATTACTTTCTTCAAAGATGTTTACATATAATTCCTTAGTATCATTGCCTTTAAACTGTTTGGATGCACAAGCTTGACACAATAGCTGGCAGGAATTTTGGCCCATTCCTCTTGACACAACTGGTATAACGAAGTCAGTTTCGTAGGCCGCCTTGGTCTGCCCATACATTTTCCATGGCTGATGTCTTGAGATGTTACTTCAGAATTTCCACATACACATGTGGACAAAATTGTTGGTACCCGTCGGTTAATGAAAAAAAAAAAACAACTCACAATGGTCACAGAAATAACTTGAAGTAATAATAAACAATCTATGAAATTTAATAAATGAAAGTCAGACATTGATTTTCAACCATGCTTCAACATAATTATCTAAAAAAAAAACTCATGAAACAGGCCTGGACAAAAATGATGGCATCCTCAATTTAATATTTTGTTGCACAACCTTTTGAGGCAATCACTCAAACAATTCCTATAACTCTCAGCAGGTATTTTGGCCCACTCCTCATGAGCAAACTGCTCCAGTTGTCTCAGGTTTGAAGTGTGCCTTTTCCAGACGGCATGTTTCAGCTCCTTCCAAAGATGCTCAATAGGATTTAGGTCAGGGCTCATAGAAGGCCACTTTAGAATAGTCCAATGTTTTCCTCTTAGCCATTCTTGGGTGTTTTAGCTGTGTGTTTTGGGTCATTGTCCTGTTGCAAGATCCATGATCTGCGAGACCAAGCTTTCTTTCACTGGCCAGCACATTTCTCTCTAGAATCTCTTGATAGTCTTGACCTTTCATTGTACCCTGTACAGATTCAAGACAAACTGTGCCAGATGCAGCAAAGCAGCCCCAGAACATAACAGAGCCTCCTCCATTTTTCACAGTAGGGACAGTGTTCTTTATATGCTGCATTTTTCCATCTGTGAACATAGAGCTGATGTGCCTTGGCAAAAAGTGTCCATAAGACATTCTCCCAGAAGCTTTGTGGCTTATCAACATGTAGTTTGGCAAATTCCAATCTGGCTTTTTTAGAATTTATTTTCAACAATGGTGTCCTCCTTGGTTGTCTCCCATTAAGTCCACTTTGGCTGCAACAACGACGGATGGTGTGATCTGACACTGATGTTCCTTGAGCTTGAAGTTCACCATCAATCTCTTTAGACATTTTTCTGGGCTCTTTTGTTACCATATGTATTATCCGTCTCTTTGATTTGTCATAAATTTTCCTCCTGTGGCCACGTCCAGGGAGGTTGGCTCAGTCCCATGGATCTTAAATTTCTGAATATGTGCAACTGTAGTCACAGGAACATCCAGCTGCTTGGAGATGGTCTTATAGCCTTTACCTTTAACAGGCTTGTCTATAATTTTCTTTCTAATCTTTTGAGACAACTCTTTCCTTTGCTTCCTCTGGTCCATGTTGAGTGTGGTACACACCATGTCACCAAACAGCACAGTGATGACCTGTAGCCCTCTATATAGGCCCACTGACTGATTACAAGACTGTAGACACCTGTGATGCCAATTAGTGGACACACCTTGGATTAACATGTCCTTTTGGTCACATTATTTTCAGTCTTTTCTTGGGGTACCATAATTTTTTGTCCAGGCCTGTTTCATGAGTTTATTTTTTAAATAATTCTGTTGAAGCATGGTTGAAAAGCAATGTCTGACTTTCATTGGTTAAATTTCATAGATTTTTTATTTATTATTACTTTTGTCAGATTCAAGTTATTTCTGTGACCATTGTGAGTTTTTCTTTCAACAATTTTGTCCATGTGTGTAATGTTCTTTCCTCATGATGCCATCTATTTTGTGAAGTGCACTAGTTGTGCCTGAAGCAAAACAACTCCACAACATGATGCTGGCACCCATGTATTTCACATTTTGGATGGTGTTCCTCAGGCTTTCAAGCTTCCCCCTTTTTCCTCCAAACATAACAATGCTCATTATGGCCAGTTTAATTTTGTTTTTGTCAGACCACAGGACATGTCTCTAAAAATGAAGGTCTTTGTCCCTGAGCATTTGCAAACTGTAATGTGACTTTTTTGTTTCTTTTGGAGTAATGTCTTCTTCCTGCACTGTTCTTTCAGTCCATGTTGGTACAGTCCTCGTTTCACTGTGGATAATGACACACTCCTACCAGCTTCAGCAGCATCTTAAAAGGTCTTTTGTTTTTGTTCTTGGGTTGATGGGCACATTTCAGACCAAAGCACGTTCACCTCTGGGACACAGAACCCGTCTCCTTCCTGAGTGGTGTGATGGCTGAACATTTCTATGGTGTTTATACTTGTGTATAATTGTTTGAACAGATGAATGTGGCACCTTCAGGCGTCTGGAAATTGCACCAAAGGAGAAGCCAGACTTGTGCAAGTCCATCTTGGGTGATTTGTTGTTTTTTTTAACTTTTCTATGATGTAACACAAAGACGCTGTGTTTCAGGTGTGTCTTCAAATACATCCATGGGTGTGTCCCTTATTAACTCAACTGTTGCCAATAATGGTAATCAGAAGCTTCCAAAGACATGACATCATCAGCTGGGTTTTCTAAATTCTTTATAATACTCATCTTACTGTATGTATGTATATACTGTATGTAAACTTCAGACTTTGAAGAAAGTAATGAAAAAAATCCAAAAAAAAAAAAAAAAAATCCTCTCATTATTCTGGCATTTAGCAAATAGAAATAATGTTGGTAATCCTAATTGACCTAAAACAAAACATGTCAGTGAGGGGAAAAAAGCACTTTTATATACTTTTATATACTATATAAAAAGATGCATAGGTATCCCAATGTGAAATACAGTGCCTGCATCATGTGTTTTTGTTTTTTGCAGGAGGGACTGGTGCACTTCACAAAATAGATGGCATCATGAGGAAAGAACATTAGATGGAAATACTTAAGAAACATCTCAAGACATCAGACAGGAAGTTAAAGCTTGGGCACAAATGGGTCTTTCAAATGGACAATGACCCGAAGCCTTCTGCCAAACTGGTTACAAAGTGGCTTAAGGATAAAAAAGTAAATGTTTTGGATTGGCCATCACAAAGCCCTGATCTCAGTCCTATTGAAAATGTATGTGGAGACCTGAAAAGGCCTGTGTGAGCAAGATGGCCACAAACTTGCCTCAGTTACACCAGTTCTGTCAGTAGTTGGCAGGAATTTTGGCCCCGTGAGAAACTTGGGTCAAATGTTTTGGATGGCCTTCTACAAGTCATACAGTTTAAAGGCAATGGCACCAAATACTAATGAAATGTATGTAAAATTTTGACTTTGAAGAAAGTCATGAAAATTTATCTAAAAAAAAAAAGAAAAATAATTCTCTCATTATTGTGGCATTAAACAAATAGAAAGGTCATTGGTCATTCTATTTGACCTAAAACAGGAAAAGTTTAGTGTAATTTTATGTGTGACAGTGAGTAAAAAGCATGTGTCTTTTTATATAGTGTATCCAAACTTCTGGTTTCAGCTGTATGTATATATTGTCACTTTTTAGATTTTGTTCCCCTCACCTTTTCTATCATTGTAGGTTATTGCCTTTGTTGACTATAACAAAAAAAAGTTTCAGGTAAAACCAGAGTCAAGTCAGTTTTATTAACTTAAATTATTAACTTAATTATGATCTCATAGATTTGGTCACTTGCCCACTCGCGTGTAGCGTAAAGACACAATTATTTTCAGATGAGTGAAGCAACAAAAATGTTCAGAAGGTTAGAAATAAATGTACAACATCCAAGTTTGATTTCATAGTAAATTGGGTATTTGGATCAATGGTGTTTTGTTCTCTGCCTCGATAACATTCATTCACAAACTTTCAGACTGAATGAGACCACATACAATACATACAGGCAAAAGTAGACTGTACTGTATGTTCTTAAAGGGTAAACATTTATAGACATGTAGATGCCCATTCACACATACAGACATCACAGACAAATACCAGCTTTTTAAAGAGGAAGTCAATGATTTTGTTTGTCTTTTTTTTTTCAGTTTTAGCCATGGCTCCGCTTACGACTCTGCTTTTGCCGCCGCGGTTTCAAAATGACATAGCGTCTGTAGGTGGTGTGATGATCTGATATGAAAGGAATGTAAAAGGCTCTAAAGATAGGTGATGACCTAAGGGAGAAAAATGCATTGATGACAACTTTTATAGTGACATATCCCATTGACGTGTGTTGTGGTAGTCATTGTTCAGAATAAATACCTTGATGCTTGTAGGAATGGTTTATACGCAATAATATTCCACTCTTCTTTAGACGAGTAGCGTGGCTCAAGCAGTGTTTCTTCTTTTAAGTCCAAGTCAACCAAGTAGTGACACTGCTTTAAATCTACCTGCATAAACAGAAGGTAGGTGATGATGGGTGTGAACAAGCCAATACATATTTTTTTAATAGGCATACAACTAAGCAGGTGCCATATGAGGATTAAAAAGGTGGAAGATATAATGAAATTGAAAATAATATGGCAATTGTTTTTGAAATATGCAACATTTGAAGATTATATTGTCTATAATTTAAACTGTTAAAAATGACCTAGGCAGGACTAAAGATTTGAGTGAGGCTGATAAGGTTTCAGATATGACAAGAGTTTAGACTAAACATGAAGCTCTGTCTATCAAATGTTCAAAGAATCTTCAGCTAAGAACTAATAACTGGTCTAGTCCAAAAGATGTGTTTTGAGAGTACTGCTAAATATTAGGTTGTCATAACAGGATGATAAATATTGAGTTGTATCATGTAACAAATTAAAAGAAACACATACATATCTGGATGGCTCTTCCAGATTCTGGTCATTCATATTTGCAGGAATCATTTGCGTTGCTAAAGGACCAGGTGAGTATGGCTGAGGTAACTGCCCCTTAAACTCTGACTGAATGAAGTGTAGCTGCCAACTGAAAATAAGGGAAAAAAGTTAATCATAGCAAAGTATCATTTTGAAGCAAGTAACTCCACAAAATCAGCGAAATGTTATGGTTATTAGTTATTTTCAAGTGAGAAATTGAAAATGTCTCAAAAAACTCATTAGTTAGCTGATAGTTGCAACACTGGATACTCACTTGTGCGGTAGAAGGAAGCTACTGGGAAAGCGGTACCACTCTTTGCCCACACACACGCTAACAGGCCGGCCTTCAGGTACTGAGTGCAGAGTGGGGTCTTTGGCGATGCGATGAAACTCTGGATACAAGTCTAGAGGAGCATGGTAAGCTGTAAACCAAAAAAAAACCCAGCTTGGTCATGATCAATAGTTACTAAAAGGAAATAAATTAAATGGGATGCACACCTCTAAAGAGAGCCACAGATCTAGACAGAGAGAGCACCGCAAAGACCATAACTGCACTTAAGGCCAGCCAGTTTGAAGAGACAGTGTAATGCTCTAATCGATATCTCTGAAACAGGAAGTGGTAGCATTTCTGTGGCAAAAACATATTGTTATTGACATCTACATTCAAACACAGAAAACATATTATTTTAATCTGAAAAGAAAAACACTTGGAGAGATGACAGGGCAACAGCTCCACAGAGGCAGATCAGTGGGTAGATGGGGAAGAGAAAGCGCTCTTCTTTGTGAGGTCTGGTGAAGAAAACCAACATCCACAAATACATTGGAGACAGAGTCAGCCAATATGGACGGCCCAGGTTTTGTACTGCATGTCAAACAAATTTATTTAAAACATTTGGAATTATATCTTTGCATTTTCAAATATCTCTTTAAACATAACTCAAACAATTCAGGTGCCAGGAAGTGCACAGCTGTGATATGCCTTACTAAACAGAGGGTCCTCACCATTAAATCTGTGCAACAGCGTCTCCATGAGGGCGGTGAGTGGCAGGGAAAATAGAGCCAGAGCAAAGACCAGATTAAAGTTCAGAAATCCATTTATGAAGTAGAAAGGCCAGGGTTCTGTTCCTAAAAACAAACATACCTAACATTTGTGAAAAAATATGAAACTGTAATAACCGTTATAATAATTATGATGACCATTTTACCATACAGATCAGGCCCATGTGGTGTGAAGACATTGTACAGCAAAATATTGAGGGGTGCAACCACCAGCTTCCCATAAAAGAATGAGTCTACAGCCACCAAAGGTACCTACAAACAACATAAAACACTGTAAAAAGTAGAGTATTTTATACTCAAATTACTTCAAGTTAACAATAGTTTTGTTATCATATTGGCCCATTATGTCACAGATGTGTGATATTACACTGCTGTATTCTATTTGATAAAACATTGTTTCAAAATGGACATTCTTACCAAAAACAGCAATAAAGCAATAGCTGTCCAGGTAATAAAACTCTTCCACTGTCTCCTCAACACCAGTAAGTCAAATGCAATTGGTATACTATTGAGGAAAAAAAAATATCTCTTTTTAAAATGCCCTTTAAACATTTCATAAAAATAAGACTAAAGACTTACCCAATCAGAGCAGAGAATGGCCATCCAACAATGGCACCAGCAGCCACACCCAAAACAGCCAGAGGAGTTGAATCCTGAAACCATCCAGTCATGGCCACCAGTGTAGTGTACATGCAAAAGGAGGACGGCAGGAAGGCTGAAATAATTTCAGGAAAAAAAAAAAGATAATGCAATAATGCATACTGATGCGACAACTTCTTGTTGAACCCAATTTTAAAATGTATTTAGTTGAGAAGAATCTAAAACTAATAGTCAGTAGTTAATTTAAGTAAGAAAGTAAGAAATACATGCATTTTACCTGATGTATTAAGTAGGCTACCAACCTGCAGATGAGCAGAACATGCCAGTACTCAAGACGAGGAAAGCCAACATCAGACGACCAACATGCAAACCAAATTTCTTACAAACTGCCCTGAAAAAAGTCATATATGCATTTTGCTGCATGGTTTATATTTGTTTTGATTTAGTCTGCATTTCAAAACAAACAAGTAACTCACTTGTAAAAATAGAGCTCACAGACACAGCATGAGAAAGCTAAGACACATCGTACGAAGTAGAAGACCAATACCTGGAAAAAGGAGCAATAGACTATTTTACACACACAATATTGCAGTTTGTAGTCAATACACTGAAAATTATTCAACAGTACAACTCACCTTATTTGTCTGTAGTACATGAGCATGCAAACAAGCCGGAAGAGCATGTAACCATAAATAAGCATATGATCTGATGGCATACAATGGAGAATACTCCCAAGTCTGCATCCCAGTGCCATAGAGCAAGAAGTGCATCTGTCAAAGACACAGGTTAAAGATTAACAATTGTAGTGCACAATAAATATAGTATTTGTCTAATAGTAACTCACAGGCTCCCAATAATTAAATGTTTCATCACAGTCAGAGATGTTGCTTAGCAAAGCTGCACAGAATCGTGCAGAGAGCAGACATTTAAATGCTGTAGAGCCTTCTGGAGCCCAAACTTGTCCTCCCCGACTCACTGAACTACAAAAGGAAACAAAATTCCTGTGTCAATCAACATTCTTTGTTTAAATGTATTGATTTGTTTCTGAACATTTTATATGTTGAATAATTGTATGACATAGTTACACAGATGAACACAAATTAATATCCAATTCAAACCACCTACTGATAAAACCTATAAAAGTTCAATGTTGCCTATCTATCTATCTATCTATCTATCTATCTATCTATCTATCTATCTATCTATCTATCTATCTATCTATATATATATATATATATATATATATATATATATATATATATATATCATCTCCTCTAGGGAGCATGTATGCATACAGGTCCATCTTCAGATTAGTTAGATTAGTGTCGGATCAGCAACAGCTCAGCAGTGATCCACATACTACAGTTTCTTTTCACATTTTCTCATTAAAGGAAGTATTAAAGGGACTATACCCCTTATTGCACCAAGTCATAGACAGGTAATATATGATGAATGAATGGGCTCAACCTCTCGTAAGTGCACGCCGAAACGCTGATCAAATTGATAGAGTTGATTCATATTTATATGCTAAGAGTAGTGCACAACATGAAAGCACAATATAAATTATTTGTAGCTTTTACTGAGTATGGTGCTTTTATGTTGACATGTCAAAACAAACGTGCACACTAGCTAGCGTTAGCTTTGCCCATCAGGGGTTTGCATTCAGTCTACTGGCCTTTTATACTTACTCTTGCCGGGTCGCCTCTGTGATTTTACTCTCCTCGCCTCCTTTTTCCTCTTTATGTTGCCGATCAGCTTGGGTATTGACATTGTTTGCATCTTGCCTGCTTCCTCTCCTGGTGCGCTGCCGAAGCCCCTTGGCCGCCATGTTTCTCGGCGCAGCGCCGAGTCACACTTCGGCAGTTTCCGTCTTCTCCGATGATTGACAGAACCAGCACGTCTGTGATTATTATGATGCAGGTAGATTTACATCTACAGGTATATATCGAGGAATATATGGTCTCTCTCTCTTTTTATTTATTTATTTATATATATATATACGTGTGTATATACATACATATATACACACACACACATATATATATAAATATATACATATATACACATACATACATACATACACCCCCCCCACACACACACATATATATATAGTATATATATATATATAGTATATATATATATATATATATATATATATATATATAGAGTGTATATATATATTATATATATATATATATATATTATATTATATATATATATATATATATATATTATATAATATATATTATATAATATATATAATATATATATTATATAATATATATAATATATATATATAATATATATATATATATAATATATATTATATAATATATATTATATATATATATATATATATATATATATATATATATATATGCATTTTAGGCAAAATTGAAGTTGGACAGGCTGCCATTGGGGTTTATTTTTTAAGTTGCCGTGGTGGACACTTAAATGCGTAAAAAGAGGTGGTGGCTGCTGCATTGCACTCTATAGTCTGTCGATTGTAGTACTCTACTTGTACTTCCCATCACCATTTCAAAGGCTCAGGAGAACTGTAAAACGTACAAAAGTGCAATATGGCGAGAGAATTAAAAGCTGTTTTATTG
The DNA here is from genome assembly GCF_009829125.3 of Periophthalmus magnuspinnatus. NCBI lineage: Eukaryota > Metazoa > Chordata > Actinopteri > Gobiiformes > Gobiidae > Periophthalmus > Periophthalmus magnuspinnatus. The sequence continues at coordinate 29,277,261 of NC_047139.1, read as the reverse complement.
CAAAGTTAAACCGTGTGTATTACAATGGAATGCATAAAACTTCAACAAATCAGGGTCCAAAACTTGCACCTGAGAGCTACTGTTCCATTTCAAGTTTCCAAGACAAAGGGTTTAAAACTCTACAGAGGAAAGGCTAAATTTTTGAGCTTTACTTCATCAAATGCCCATACCATTATTAGATCAAATAATTTACATTCCTTTCTTAAGTTTAACCCATTTTCAATCATTTAATCAAAAATAAAAGCTACAGTCACTTACTGCCGCTAACAGAAGTAACCTATTGTTTCATACAAGTAGCTCTCAGAAGGAAAGTTTAGAAACCCCATCATGCCGGATGATTCAATTGTAATGGACGGCAAGAAAACAAATTTGGTTACACCATTAATATAGATGTATTTTCTATTAGTTAAATATTTATGGGTATTGACATTTTGTCTAACTAGATATAACAACTCTACCTAACAGTAACTTGTAGCCATGTTGAGAGCATAGTTTCCAGTTGTTTGTGAAAAAGGAGGGCCTGTGTATGTGAAAGTGCATGTGTGTGTGAATGATAGACCAATCTGTAGCAGTAACTGGTCTGGCTGAGGTCTGGGTGTGAAAATGTATCAATAAGTTTGACTTGTTGAACAGTACCACAGCTTGCCTCTCTGACCACAGAGTAAAACTTCCTTTCATCCCAACAGGGCCCTGTCCAGAAGCTAATATCAAACCTGAAGTGCTCTGGGAACAAAGAGAAAGGACAGAAAGGCGCTCCTGGTGAAGGCTGTACAAAGAACTGCTTATAAAAACGTGGATCATGTGACCACAAAAGTCTCCAGTCTGGAAGTGCAAATAGGAGCACAGCAAGTAAATCCAGATTTAAGCTAATGCATAAATTAATAAAACTGTGGCATTCGCCCTCTTTAACTGGAAAAATTTTACCAACTAAACCCATTGGTTGAGCCATTATACAGAAGTCACCTTGTTCTGTCGACACCGAGACTCCATATGGACCAAGCAACTTTTCAAGATGTTCACAAAACATTTTGAGTGGATCAGGCTCTGATGGGAAAACAGCCTTAAGGAGGAGTTCATGAAACACAGGGAGGGCCCAAGTGTTTATAGGCACGTTCCTAAACACCAAATCACTAATGCCCCACAGTGAACACATCTTGCCATTAATAACAGAATGAGCAACCAAAGTTTCTGAACTTTCACTTTTTGCCTCTTCATCACAATCTGCAGTTAAAGCTTTATGTTTAGCAATCCAATCTTCCAGTGCAGGCATCAGTGATGGCCGCAGAACATAATATTCAGCTTCTATTTCAGGATCAACATCAAGCGATCGCACAGGTTTCAGCACCTCTGTTCCCTTATTCCTGGGTTTGTCCACCTTTTCTGAACTGACAGCAGAAGACAGGCTATCTTCATCATTTTTTTTTGTCCAACTGTTGGATCGCAAAATTGTGCACTTGTTTTTGTCACCCGAGGAATGACTTTCAGAATCGTTGTCCCTTTGAAGCAACTGGATCAAGTAGCACTGTGTCCTGTCTATTTTATGGCATTTCTGCACATGCTTCCCACTGAGAAAAAAAGGGATGGTCTCATTTATCATGGAGACACACCAACTCTCTGCCAGTCCCTCGAGAACGAAGTCTTGCACAAGCTTAACAGGGTGAACTGAGCCTGATTTGAGGAACTCTCTAGAAGAAAGTAAAGAGAATATAAAGGTAGAGGAATAAATGTAGTAACACAAGTGGTTTAAGTTGTCCTTTCAATTCACTTCAGATTTAACCTCTTAATACAGACACTTATTTTACTTTATTGAATGCTATTCTGAAAATAATAGAATATGCTAACATATAGAAACTGGTTAATCAAATATTAAATTGATATTTTTTATATAGGTATAGATAATTGTATATTAATTCATAGCCTAAACATCTATAATGGTTTTACAACATGTACCTGAACATGTAATCACTGAGCTCTGCTGGTATTTGGTATTGGACCTTCTCCTCCTCAACAGTCTCCTCCACTGTCAGCCTCTGAGGAGGAATGTATGGCAGGCTGCGGGTGAACACATGTAGCAGAGCCTTTTCTACATGGAAGCCCTTATCTTGACTCCTGCAGAACAATAAAGTCACCAGGACTGTAAATGCAAATTCATGGAACCAAATAACTCCTCTCTCACACTGGCACACTCACCTTCACTTCTTACCTGTATCCAGTGCACTTGTAGCTCTGATATTTCTCAGTTTCAAATGGCCGGACATCACTGAGAATGAGGTGAGCTTCTGCGGCCATGGCTGCTACTTGCCAACTGTTGTGCCACTCGCGCTTGGGCTGGTCAGCCGGAGTACCTCCCTGCCCATTACACAAGGAGACATGAATCTCCCCATCTTCAGACAACACCTGAACACAACTGAAATGAGCGAATACAAAGATACATGAAGAGCTCATCAGTGATAACACAGAAAAATCCTTAAACAAATATTATTAAACCGATATAATTTTGATACCTGAGGAAAAAGTTTTTCAGAAGTTCTCTATTCTTTTTAACTCCACTCTTTTTGCCACAGTGAGGAAAGTTAAATATGACCAGGTGAAACAGAAGGCCTTTGAGAGGCATGCATTCTCCCAGCTTCGTACAGTCAATATCAAATAGCACTGTTCCACCTGAAAAAACAAACCCAAAAAAAAAAACCCATAATAGTCAATTCATTTAAAATACAAGTTATATATATATATATATATATATATATATATATATATATATATATATATATATATATATATATATATATATATATATATATATATATATATATATATATATATATATATATATATATATATATATATATATATATATAATACGTATGCCACCGTAGGATGGCTCATGTAACCCAAGTACATTAGTCTTGAGTGAATGAACCTACCTGCCTCCCGGATGATGTGGATGTTGTCGGCTGAGCCCTCGTGCCGCAGTGCCTCATTCTCCTGCTGCAGGCAAGTGGCTGTAACCACAGTGTCAGACCCACTCAAGGACTGGCACAGTGAAGCCGAGAAAGAGAAGTTACCTTCTCCTACCAACAGTATACACCGTAGAGGCGACATATTTAGATCTTGTGCAAACAGTCTTCAGGGTATAAAAATCGAAATATTCCAGTAAAAAACCGTAAAAACACCAAGAGCAAGGCTTCAATGGATGAAAGAGAGGAGGTGCGTGGGTGCATATGACCGCCACTATCTTCATTCATAATAATGCAGTCAAATTTGCTGCATATTCAACCGGAACACTTTGCCACACTGTGCGAGTGTGGCAAAATGAAAACCATAACGAAATGAAGGGTGACCTTTTCTTCCCTTTGAAGAGGCACCTGTAACAGCCGCCGCTTGCTAGACGTGGTGTCACTAGTACAGTATTCCGACTGGAAACATAGCGGAGCCCATGACTGGTAATTTAGGTTCCTATGTAAAGTGTCAAAAAAATTAACATGTGGATATTCCATCGTCGATGTGCATTATTTTAGACAGTATATTTATTTTGAAAAAAAAAATGTTTGCGAATGCTTCATTATTATGACGTGGGGATGAAGCAGCAGTGTAACACATCACTGATGAACGGCTAACCGCAACATCCCGGCATCCCATCATCCTAAAATGTCATGTTCTTCTATTTATTTCAAAGATAAACTGACAACCTATCTAATGTGCACTCCGTAATTCCGTGTGGGATTTTAAGTGTTTTGCTCAAGGAGGGTATGTCATTCAAATACAGCCTGTCTATTTTGTTGATGCTAAGGTCAAGTTAGCTCACATAACCTGCACCTGCTGCTACTGAGATTACAGCGTCAATATAGGCCTAAATGAATGCCATATTTTGCAGAAACATATGTTTTTTGTTTTTACCTATGCATTTGAATGTATGTATATGTTTGTATATATGTATGTTTGTATGTATGATAATTTGCACCTGAAACAGAGAAATTACATTCTTGTCATCAGTCATGTCTTGTGTTTCCCAGGAAAGACTTGGCCCACATGGGCAGTGTTCTAGCTCTGTCCTCCAACCCAGGTCAGAACTGGCCGTTCTCCACAGAGCCTGCTCCTTCTCGCTGGGATGCACATCCTGCACACTGGGACAACCCTCCGCGCTGGGAGAGAAGAGATGGGCGCTTACCTAACCCTGGCAGCTTTCACTCTTTGCACAGAAGCTGCAAAGGTACACCATTGTTAATTATCATGTAACTTCATGTTTACTGTCAATAACCATTTTTTGAAATCTTTTCCTTTTAGAGGTATTTCCTCAACAGATTGAGGGAGTTAAGATGATTCTTGATAAAACCTTGAGTAGTTTCTTTAAGGTATGAATCATGTCTTATATATTCCAATGATAATTATTATGGGTAACAGTTGTTGCATGTAGTAGCATATGTAAGTGTATAATGTGTTGTAGGTAAGTCACACTCTTCATCTTAGTGCTGTTAGTCCTTCTTATTACCGATTCCATGTTGAGCATTTGCAAACAGATGATAACAGCAAAGACAAGGTGAGACTTAATTTGAATATTTAGATAATTTTATTGTAAGTATTTTTGTAATTTGACATTTAAATTATCCTGAACTGGTCTCATGCATGCAGGATGCCCCAGCATTAATTGGTGAGATGGATTCTTCTGGGAGTCTCAATGCTCATGCTTTGTTGCATCTAACTGAACGTGTGAGAGCAAGGACAGTCTTTCAGGTGGGGAGAAACTCAAACTAATAATTCTCCAAAGTACCCGTTATGGGTTATTTATATTTTTGTTGTTGCATTGTAGACTCAACAATCCCAGTTTGTAACATGGCAATTTGAAACAGAGTACAGGGGAAATGACTTTACAGCTGCAGTGACTGTAGCTAATCCAGACATCCTTCATGAGTCAGGTAAGGAAATTATAATTTAATTGCAATGATTTGTATCCTCAAGTCTACCACATGACAAAATAATTACAAATCAAACCTAAGTATTTTTATAACTTTGTTCACAGTCATCCTTGTAGCACACTTTTTGCAGAGTGTTTCGTCAGGTCTTGTTTTAGGAGGTGAGCTTGTCTACCATCGTGGCCGAGCAGAGGAAGGAGGAATTGTGACTTTGGCTGGACAATATTCGAGTGGGTTTTTTCTTTGTGATCTCTCTGTCTTTGCGGCAGATCTTGTCCTGATCTTATAATTGGTCTCAGTTTGTCACATTCATGCAGTATTAACTTCTCAGGGCCGAACTGGGTGGTGACACTTAATGCTGGCAAAGGAGGAGCCCATGCAAGCTACTATCACAGAGCAAACAAACAAGTACAATGAGGATTTACTCAAGTTGAACATTGTTTTTATATATTTAGTTTACTTCTTCTGCCGTAAAGTACAGTATTGACTTGCTAATGTTGGCTGTAGATTCAAGTCGGGGTGGAGTTTGAAGCGAGCACAAGGACTCAAGAGACAACAACCTCATTTGGATACAAGATGGAGCTCCCAGAGGCCAACATGGTCTTTCGTGGTGAATACTGCTGTTAAAGCCTTAAAATCTTTAAGTAAAAATAAAGCATTAGCTGAGCATTATAATTATTATGTTTCTCGTTCCAGGAATGGTGAACAGTCGGTGCATCATAGGAGGAGTGTTGGAGAAGCGTCTGACCCCACTTCCTGCCACACTCATTATGGGTGCCTTTGTGAATCATAGGGGAGACAAGCTTCAAGTGGGCCTTGGTGTCAATGTAGGATGATTTCACAATTTGCAGGAACACTTTTATAAATTAATTTACTGGAGAACTATGTGACTTTTCTGTGGACATCAGGGATGGTTAATCTCCCAAATGTATTTCGGGTTCAGATTTGCATCAAGTTTACTTCTGAAACTGAGTATATATTTGTGGAAAATTTGACTTTTTTTTCATTGCAGGTGGTATTATAATGATTTAATTTGAATTAAACTGCAGTTATAATCCAGTAATAACTGTTAACATTTTCTGACACAGCTGATTATTTTAAAGAGTTATTTATTTTTCTTTTAAAAAAAAAATGGGATTATCTTACATGCAGAAACCAGTTTAGTGTTGCAGAATTTGTACATATGTACAGAATATATAATTTCCATCAAAGGTGCTAAAATGTAAAAACATCTAAAATAGTTAATAAAACTATATGTGCAATTAAAATATATATTCTAAATATCTTTATCAATACTGATGGCTCTGTACATTCATATACAAAAATACATTAAATAGTATTCAAAATGAGGTCTGTTAGCATTAATTTAGTAGTATATGTAGTATGTGAAGCTTAATATGTGGATCATCTGGCATTCAGGGCTCACAGCGTTTACTGGCAGGGACTATGTCAAGTGTCATTTGTCTCTGAATAATGATGAGAAAAATCCTTTCCCACCTTCTCCTCTGAGTCTTAGAGATTTACTTCTTTGCAGTCCAGCTGCAGCAGGTGACGCAAGTTTCTCCTGCTCTTTTTGCCTTTCCTCTTCTCTCTGCTGCACTTGTTGATTGATCACTAACCGCATGTCCTCCTGTAAAAATACAAAGTACAAAGCTACAATTATGTTATGTTTATTTTATATGTTCAAGTCAAGCCAATATTATCTAAGCACCTGCCATGCTTCAAGCTCTTGCGACAGCACCACCTTGTGTTTAATGGTGTCAAGAAGCTGGTTGGTGAGTGATTCCTTCTCCTGCCGCACTGTTGCCAGTTCACTCTCTAAGGAGCTACACAGATATGACAAAACATACATGGATACATGGTTCAGACAGAGAACACTGGAAAACTATTAGATCAATGTTTTCTAGAAATACCTATAGCTTGGCTTTCCAGGACTGCTTCTAAATTGCTCGATTTCTTGTTGTAATGAATCGAGCTCTTCTTGTTTAGCTTTAAGCTGTAAAATACACAATAGCATTACATCAGTTCATAGATTTGTACCCACAATAACCATCAACACTATTAATTAGTATTTGTTTACTTGTTTTTATAGACCAACATACCTCTTCTTTTAGTGTTTGTATTTCTTGATCTCTTGTTTGTAAAACTTCTGAGTGAGCTAAAAGGACTTCTTTAGCCTAGACAAAAAGCACATTAGAATTTAAAATAAATATTGATTTATTTGTTTTTACTGTTTGTTGACATAGATATAAATAGTCACATGACATTCTAAAGCATAGAGGCCATTTGAAACCTAACAAATTGTTAGTACGTATAAGCTGTAGTTAGTTTGTTAAGAAGACCAGAACATGCTGCACTGTCCCCTTAATAACCTTTATTTGATGCTACTTTTCTGTTATATCCATTTTAGCATAGTGCAAAAGCTGTAAATCATATCTAATATAATTCCGCATAAGGACTCAATATGGAAATTATTGATGCACTGTTACTGTACATTAATAGACAATTTATAGGTAATTGCAATACTTTCTACTGTCAGACTCAGACATCAGATATGAGGACAAAAATATCCCATCCAACTGATGCCAGTGGGATCTGAGGGGATAACTCAGCTGTTATAGATTTTTTTTTTTTTTTTAATGAAAACATTGGACTTTTAGTGTATGTGTATGTGTCTTTGTGAATACCTGTGACTGCTGAATCTCACTAAGCAAAGACAAAGGTTGTAAGTGTGTGCTGTCCAGGACACTCTCTTCTCCCATGCCCAGAGTCTTTTGCTGCAGTGAACGATTCATGGTACGCAACTCAAAGATCATTCCCTGTTCCTGCTCTATCTACGCACACACAACAAGCACACACAGATAGAAGCAGAGGTGAGTTTGGTTAGAAGGCTGTGTTAATCTATAGATGAGCGGCCATTTTTGATTTAAACTTCAACCCATTAAGGCTTTGCTTTATCTCCTGTTCACTCGGGCTCACCTCGGCCTCTCGCTCTCTCAGTTTCACCTGCAGGTCTGACACTTGCTCCCTCAGTGCCTCTCTTTCTACCCGAAGTCTCTCTGTGTCCTCCTCTGATGCTTTGAGCTGCATCTCCATGTGTGACAGGCGCTCTGACAAAACCCTGTTCTGTAAAAGATAAGCATTAACAATTTGAGGATTACATAGCAAACCTTCTAAAACACTTATGTACTGTAAGTGCTCAAATATTTGATATTTCTAATTAAGTTTCCCCAATGTGTTAATATAAACTTAGTTATAGAAATATGAATTGCTTTAGGACAATTATTCTACTACATGAAGAGATGTATGTTTGCTGAATTTCCCAAATTATTTCCTTTAAAAGTAAAACCGTACAGTGTGTTGCATACCTCTGCTTGGATGTTTTCTAACTGTGAGAAACTTATATTTCGACTAAAGGAGGATTCTTCCATCTCCTCTCTCAGAGATCGCAGTTCAGTCCTCAAGGAGTGCTCCAGTGTCACAGCCTAAGGGTGGGAGAGGCAAGATGAGAAGAGCTATTGTTTGATTTGTGACTAAAACATAACTATAACAGGACACCCCAAACCTGCTGGTCCACATTGCTGGTGTCTGTGTGAGAGTGTGACATCATCCATGACAGTAACAAGCACACAAACAAATCCCATGTACCAACACATACACGCAATGTTTTCCCAACATGCTTGGGATGTAAGTATCTTCGTCATTATGTTTGTATCTGCTTGTAAGAAAACAAAAGCTTACCTCTGCTAATTGCTCCACCAGGCGCTGGTTGTGATTGGCCAATTGAGTTAGCTGTTCGCTTTCATCTCGACGTCGGTCACGCCCACTGCTCTGATAACGCTCCAGTTCGGCTTTTAAAGAAGCCAAATCTGCTGTCAGTTCTGCCTCTTTCTGGCTCGAGGTTAGTTCATTCATCTCCAGTTTTCTTTGGAGGATGTGCTTTTCTTGCTGCAAAGCCTAAAAGAAACGAAGAAAAGTTTTGCACACATTTGCTTTTGTGTATTGCTCTCTGTTCAGATAACAAAGACTTTGATTCAATTTTCCAAAAATATTACGAATATATATTTTTTTATTGTCTTAAAGCCAAATTCAACATAATTTATTATCTCTATTAATTTTAATTAAACCTACTCTATTAATTGGGAATTAGTGAAGGTAACATACTGTTTACTGTTAATAAAGCATAACTCAATATAAACATATATTTTTAAATTAAATAATTTATTATTATTCCAATCAGTATGTTACCATTTTAAAATATACTTTATTACTTATTTTTTTAAATTATTTTTTAGCGATTCATATTCATGACAATGTCATTAAAAAGTTTTCTCTGTTTTGTGTTTGTTATAGTGTTATAGATTAGCAGGTCACAGTTCTAGCAAAGTAGTAACTATATTGTTCTTTTTGCTTTATTTGAAAGGTCACACTCACCTCAAATTCTTTCTCCCTCTGCTCCAGAGCAGCTGACAACTCTTCGTTCTTCTCCAGAAGGGCCTGTCCCAACTCTGCCGCCAGTATCAGGTCAGTCTCTATCCCTGCCCCACTGTCCACACTGCCATTGGGGGATGAGGAAGAAGGGAGAGCAAAGGATAGAGAGATGGAAGAGGACGCAGATAGAGGGAAGAAGGAGTCCTCCAAACTGGGAGAGGGAAGGCTGTTTTTTCTGGATGTAAACATCTTGTGGATTTAGGTTGGTACGATGAGTCACTTTAAACAGAAATCATCCTTCAAAATCCTTTGATTCAATAGTGGTTGAGTTTGTTAGCATCTGTCTGGTTCATCCAAATCTCATTCGTAGGTGATCCTGTTTGGAACAAAAACATTCATAGTTTTACATAGGAAATGCCAGTGCGTCATAGTACTTGTTTGCTAGTAATCTAATCCACATGAACCCTTTAAGAAGTGCTTTTGTTAGATAGCAGCTTTTGTTGCTCTGACCGAAATACCAACTCCACTGTTCACTGCGTCCTACCCCCTCCTAAAAAATTCCAACAGCCATTGTGCTCTCCAGCTTTCTCTATTAATACCATCAAAACCCCCTAATTGCCACATTGTACGTAATTAAAAAGACAAAACAACAATCTATCCAGTCGGTCCAAGTTTTTGCTCTGTATTTCCTAAAGTTCACAACAACTTTACATAAACAAATATATGGACATCTATTGGCAACTAATAGAATGTATTGTAATCAGTATTTGACTTGTCACACCAAAGATTTAACAAATTTTCAGAATGAAAAATATAGCCCTACCTTACACACCAGTCAAGTGATTCGTAACAGGTCGTTGCTTCCTGTTTGGTCACCTCATGCGTATATGTGTGTCTGTGGGTGTGTTTGCTCAAGGGAGGCTTAGCTAGTTTCCTTGACAGTGGAAATATACACAACCAATAACTCCACCCTCACAGACCAAAAGGTGTGGAATACAGGAGTTACAGTAACAAGGAAGATATTATGTGGTGCAATGATGTAGAGCTGGGACATCTAGTGACTGGATAAGCAAAATTAATTTGGAGAGAATGTTTTGGATGAGGCAATAGGCTGCATTAAGTAGCAAGTTAGTCCCTCCTCTTTATCCCATGTCACTGTTTACCTGCTTGGGTTGAAAGAGGGTCTGTATAAAGAGTAGGGGGTAGGGAGTCTAAAAACAGGGGCTACTCTCTCTAACTAGGCAAACAGACCAGGGGATACAAGAAGGACTTAACTACAAGATTACTATCATATTTAAATCTGGGGCTGCTTTTACATGCAAAAATGTACCACCATCTCCTGTTTGGGCTATCGCTTTGGCTCCTGCTGATACTCCCATCTGAAGCTGGAAAAGAAATGCCCAAACTTTCAGACAAAAAACTATGTGCTGATGCAGAATGCAGTCGTGAGTAGCATGGCTTCAATTTTTCACTTCATGTGAATGACAAATTTATAATATCTAATTTGAATTTGAGTCCAGGTCTGGGTAAAACATGCAATGACCTGTACCTTGTCATTGCATCTCTCCATGTGCTGTTAGTCATCTTAGTATTATTATTATTTATGCACTGCCATATTGTAAAAGACTTTTGCGCAATGCGGTATATGGTAAAATTGTTATTACATTTTTATTTTAATGTTTCTGTAGATCCTATTCTGATAGCCCGTGCACTACAGGACTACTACCCTGGAGACTGCAGATTCATCCCAATCAGACAAGGCCAGCTTGTGTATGTCTATGCCATGCTAAAAGACAGAGGGAACCTTTTCTGGGCTGGCAGTGTGGGTGTTCTTTTTTATATCAATCTCATAGTTCAAGTCTCTTAAACAGCACTAAATATTTACTAATACTTTTTGTAGGTGCAAGATTCCTATTATGGCCAGCAGGAGGCACGTATTGGGCATTTTCCTAGCAGTGTGGTGGAGGAGACGCATGCCTTGATGCCCGCCAACACTGAGGTCAAGACTACAGTAAGTTATCATGCAGAACACTGTATGTTTGTGATGTTGCTGAAACATGTCTTGCATAACATTTCTTTATCCATCCAGAAATGGGACTTCTACTGTTACTGAACTGAATAAAGTGGACACAAGGAAGTGTACAACACATTATATTTGTAATAAAATATTTCAACCATTATAACAACCATTATAACTTCACCCTTTAGTGCACTATATTATTTTGTATCTACAAAATTACAGTCATAAGTAGGAATATGTGTAAGATTGTCATTTCTACTTTATGGTAAATTTATTGTGGATACATATATAGCCTACTGTAGGTTTTAATAAAATAAACTGCTTGCAATTATCATTGTAATGCCTTCTGCCTCTCTTTATTCTCATCACATGAATAATAACATCATAAACGGACATTCTTTTGTCCAGCATTTCCTATACATCATCATTGTTCTCATGCCTCTTTTTCTGATGGAAACTAATTCAATCTCGTCTTTTGAAATACACATAAAAACAATTTAGGTTCATCAACATATTCTCTTTTGACAGTATTCTATTAAATAAGCCATGCTGTTGAAACTGGCTTTAGTTTAATGCTTGTGGTTTCAGACAAATGTCTGTACAGATCAAGTATATTTCTTGTTGAATTTTAATAAACATTACAACTTAGGGTTATTTAAAAGCAACAGAACAGTCTCATATTATATCCAAACAAGCAGCTTTTCATATGTAGTTGTAGTATAATTAAGTTTTAGACTAGTTTTTGAGTTTTTCTGTCTTCTCATCAAAGGAAACAGGAATGGAGGACAAACTGGAGATGATCTTAGCTCTACCCATTCCTGCGGGTTGCCTGTACTTTCTGAGATATTCCTTGGCCATAAAACTATGGTCGTTCTAGAGACATAAATTACACCATCAGTACTTTGTCATCATATCAAATATATTACAAATGTTTTAGTAACACTTTTTAGACATATCTGTTTAGAAAGACACAAGAGGTTCACTGTTTTCTCATTGTCTTAATATATAAGATCTTTAAAATCTGTATTTTAATTTGTAAGTCATCAATGAGAAAATTATTAATCACCAAAGATTGACTGAAAGGAGTAGATGCAATGTGCAATATTCTGAATATGCGGTGTGTCTGTGCAGATGTGCATGTGTCTATGAGTCTGCTGGAGCTTTAGCCTGCCAGCCTGTCACCAGTGCCAGGAGCTTTAGACAGAGAGGGCTGTGTACATGAACCTGAATGGGAACTGATGAGTCTGTGTGGAGCAGAATTAGACACGTTTTGTGAGCTCATACAGGAAAGGGTTGTTTTGACAGAGAAATATTTAAAACAGCGCTTCTTAACCTGGGTTCGATCGAACCCTAGGGGTTCGGTGAGTCAGTCCCAGGGGTTCGGCGGAGGTCAAGACACGCACCAGACTCATATGATTCGCGGACTGCGAGCGTCTCCAGACTCTGGCCGTGTCCTAATTCGACTAATGCACCTTTGCTGTGCCTATCGAACACTGCTCCCTCTAAGCTGCGCGCGTGCGCAGTTGCGCACTGCTGACACGGTCTCCGCGCACAGAAAATCTGTGCTGCGCACAAAAAAATCAAACCGGAGTTGAAAAGAAAATAAACACACAACAATTCATTCTGCGCTATTTTTCAGTGTGAGTCAGTGAGTGTGACCGGTGACGAGCTGCTCCAGCCAATTATGTGATTCACGTTCGTATTTGCGCAGCTTATCAACGCCATTGACAGGCTCCTCATGTCCCGCTATCAGTGTTTTAGCCGATGTGGCCGATGTGGAGTGAAAACTCGCTGAAGATTCTAAGTGCTGTTTAACCCCTTAATGTTCCGACGGCCCGCCCTCGGGTAAAGATCTGCGCGTAAAATTACACGCGCGTAATTGCGTTTTACGCACTGTTTTGCAGCAGTTTTGCGTTTTAAACATGACGAAACGGACAAAACAAAGGAAGTACGCGACCGAGGACACTGTGGATGTTTGTACAAGTTAAACTAGAGGCATCTCGGACCCGGAGCGGTTCGTGGAACCGAGTGAAGATCTCATGATGGACTGAGGAACAGAGGACCTTATGATTTGATGGACTGGATGCTGTTCCTGATCGGTAAGCGTGGTTTATTCTGCTATTGACTTAATTGTGGGTCAAATGTGTATTATGTGTAATCATTAGCATTAGCTAATGCCAATCTGCAGTAATAGAGCAGCTGGGTGTGCAGATACAGATTCCTCTCAGTGTGTATTGGTCATTGAATACTGTCACTTTGAACGGCATAAAAACGAAGAAAAGGAACAGACTTTGCTGTGAAAATGACATGAGAGTGGCCAAGGTGAAGCCGTGCATTTCTGACCTGGTCTCTCAAAGGCAACAAAAGTCACACTGATTTGCAGTAAATATTCATTATTGTAGCCTGATGGAAATTAGATGATGGGTGTGTGTTAAAATGTTAAAAATAATAAAAAGCATAAATACAGTAAGTTCATTATTGGAATACATAATACAATACAAAATTTAAATAATTTCAGTGTGGTAGTATTAAAAAAGGTCATGTCTTTGTTAAAAGGTATGTATGTAATTTGTTGTGAGTTCATGCATTGTATTGGTTTTATTCTTTGAACACAGTGATGTTAATGCACAGTTCATTTTGTGCACCAGTAAAACACACATATGTCTTGAATTTGAAAAATAAAATATATATATTTTTCAATAAAGAAGGGTTCGGTGAATGTGCATATGGAACCGGTGGGGTTCAGTACCTCCAACAAGGTTAAGAACCACTGCTTTATATATTGCTGTTTTTAAAACATCATATTTCACTCGCTAATAGTGAACCTGGTTGGAGACTAAAAAGCTCAAATTCTTGCTTAATGTACTTTCATTAAATCAGTTCTGTTGATATCTTGATAATCGAATTTGCACACGCCAGATTTGGGCAACCAATTTTGAAAATTTTGCATAGTGCCAGCTGCTTTAAAAGTACTATGCATGGGTTTCAGAATGTGTGCATGTAATTTTTATTTTTTTAATCAAATACAATTCAATTTCACCTTTTTAAAATCGGAAATTATAAAAATGTGTCAAAGCAATTTGATTAAAAAGTCATTCATGAGACTTTTTACTGTAGTTTGTTTTTTCTTCCAAGTTGGTTCTTGCCAGGAGCTGGGGAAAAAAACAATACATAATTTTAGCCAAAATATCCTTGACTTTTATAAGCGATTTTAAATATGAATATGAACATATTTTAAATATGTTGAGAATAACCAGCAGGGGGACTCCCACCTCCTAGATCTGCCTGCTGCTGCTTCTTCAGGGCAGGCTGGCTCTTCTGCTGCACCCACAGGTGTTTAAAGGCATTAAGTTGTAGTCAGGCTTTCATAACACTGTATGAGATTGTTGTGAATTTGAATGTGCAACTTCAGTCTTCAATTTTCCATTAAGTGCACATATGTATTGTTTGTTTTTCAACTTATATCCATTAACTTGTGTTTAATTTGTCATTCTCATAACACTTTCTGTTTTGTAGACCCACCGAAGAGGAGAGTGAAGAAGAGGTCCCTGGTGTTGTCACCCTCCAGCTTCAAGAGGGAGCTGCTGGTGGCACTCCAGAACCGACCTCCTCCTCCTCCTCACGCTCAGTCTGAGGATGAGCACTTTTTGTTGTCTCTGCTTCCTCTCCTGCAAAAGGCGCCCCCTCAAGGATTTTGTAAAATTTACCATTCACTAATTATTATATAAAAACACAATTTCCTTTAAATTTGGAACCTTTGGAGCCTACTGTGTAGGCTGCAGGGGGGAAAACAGACCCTCCTTTCTCCTCTACTTCATATGTTCCCTCACTTTCCACACCCCTCCTCCAGGCAAGGTCTTTTCTAAATATTGGTAAATACTTCATAAAATTACCTTTTTTTGTTAATATTTGTTGTTACAAAATTTTGATGCTGTTGAAAAATAAAATGTGTAAATTTTATTATGAAACGTTTACTACTTCATACATCATACACCATTTTTCTACTACTGTGTAGTTTGTAAGGGGTAATATCAATTGTTAATACAATGTATACCATATTTACATATCTAAAAGCTTACTTAATTTACCAATTCAAGACCATACATAAAACATCAAAAAAGCATAGACATGAGTTAAATTAATCTGTATTTTTAATAATTTCCCTGTGTAACCTGGTAGTTAGGGCCAGTCTTGAATGTACATTTCATGATGAACCTGAAGCTACAGTCAGCAGCCCAGTCCTGACAGACGTTACCTGCAAACAAGAAACAACGAACAGCACAAAAATATACAGTCTTAAAATTTAGGTAGTATACTATTTCCTAAGTAAATAAACATAATGAATCATAACCATAGATTCTAAAATGTTAAGCTCTTTATAGTTCACTTCGTGGCTCTTAAAAGAACCGTTGTGGGTCTGTCCTGTGGTGGACATGAGTACTCCGCGGGCTGCCATGGTACTGTAAACTCTCCTCAGTGTTCCCTCTGGAGTGTTTGTTGGCTCTAGTCAGGTTCTGAATGGAGAAGGTGAAATGGTGGAGTGACGCATAGAGATTCTTCCTGTCTATCTGCCACTCCACAACAATCAGACCCTTCTCCATGTTTTTGGAGGAGGGTCTGGTTGTTGCTTCTCATCCAACTGGCTGGAACCTTTAAAAGTCGAACACATCCTCTGCCATCATGATGAATATCTGGAAAAGAGAATAACAAAACTCAGTTGATGCATACTCTGCGTTCATTCAGACGGTACTACTTCTGCCCAGGCTACAGCTACTGTTAGTGAAATTACCAGGCATCCTCTGCTGGTGATACCGAGAATTGCTTTTAAAACGCACCATCAACAATATGATCCAAATAGATGTAAACAATAGTTATATTTTATGTTTTCATGCCTAGCTAGAATAGATAAAATTTATGGGAGGGTAACCATTTTAGAGTTCATCAGAAATCGCATAGTGCCCCACTTGCATCAACTTGATTTGAAATATTGCTATAACATATAATATTGTAAATAATAATATTGTAACAACTTACAGTAACTTGTAAATGGTCATAGTTGTATTCATTTCTGCTCTTCATCCCAGAACATTATCTGTTAAAGGAAAAAAAGAAAAACAGTATAAATCGTTACCCTACATTAGACAATACAGATAACGTGGTGATGTATTACTTTGACACGTTTTCATAGTAACTTCAGACAGTCTTCGGGTGGTGTGATGCGACTTAACAACTGTTCTTCCTAGACGTGGTCAGCAAGACACATCTGTTATCTATATTGGTTGATATATATCAACAACCGAATTATATGTTAATACTGAGAAAACACGATGAATATTCCTCATCTTAAAACAGCATCTATTCAATTACACATTACTGCATAAATGTAAAAGAAAATGTAGCTTTGATTATTTTTTTAAAAGCTACTAAACCAAAAGGACATTTTTGGGCACAGTCACTAAACTTACCAGACATCTGACAGTTCCAGCATTTGCATGATGATGACAACAGTTAGGATCCATCCAGGATCTTCATCTTCATTCAAGGGCATCTCCAGCAGGTAGGAGTACAGTCCACTTGTATACTGCATTAAACAATTAAGGATCAAATTAAATCACTGTAGGAGGCATATATGGTGAATAGTTAAACTGTTGTTTTTTTTTCCTGTGGGACTTGCTTATACCTGAGGCACAGAGGAGGAAAGAGGCAGGGTTGTGACATCTCTATGTTGTCAATAAATACATCCTAGAGCTTCACCAATCCATGAGACAGGACCCAGTGTAGTCCCAAAAGGTCATTGGATCCAGTGTACCAGAAACAGGTATTTGGACCATCACACTGAGTGTTGCACAATTCAAGAATGTTCTCTTCCTGCTGTGTTACAAACCTTAAACTCAAAATGGCATTATCAAGTAAAAAGACAGTACTACTCACATGAGAACTTGTGACAATACCTACCTGTACCTGTCACTATAAAACAACAAGTAAATGGTTAAACCCCTCAGCACAGGGACTCACAGTTCGTTGCCGTGGGGCCAGGGGCTGAAGTCCCGGGACTCCAGGGTCTCCTCAACCTCACGGATAGTGGAGGCAGGCGTCCAGGGGGTAGTCACCAGCACGGAGTCTGAGCCAGAGACGTAGATCCAAACCTCCTGGTCCATGAGGTGCAGGTTGGGAAGCAGAGTCCCCAAGAGCTGAAAGAGAGCACAGTCACTTTAGAGTATTGTGTCCGTTTTACCTGTGACCAACAGTATTCTCGTATAGGATTCTGTATACCTCAAGGAACAGGGACTCGTCCCACACATGGACCCAGAGAGGGAACAGCTGCAGAACTCCAGGCTGCTCAAACAACATACAGACATATGTCAAACACAATGCAACAAGGGCACAATGTCTCATTCAGAGAAACATTAGACTTACCTGAGCACCAGGGTCAGGGGGCACAGAGGAGTCCGAGGGGGAGGAGCCGGAGGGGGAGAGCCCAGGGCTGCGGCTCTCAACAGGCTGGGAATCAAGAAAAAGAGCATGAGCCATTTGATATTTCATGCAGTTAAGTGTCACTGAATATTTAAGGCAGGTCAAACTCACCTGCACACGAGCAGAACGGCCAGTCTGCCGAGGCAGAGGGCTTCTGCTGCTGGCAGCCTGCAAAAGTTTAAGTTTGGTTTAAAAGAGGTAAAAATGGAAAAGGGATAAAAACATGTTAAAGTTCCCACAAACAATCTAAACCACCAAGAGACAGATTTTAGTTGAGTTAAGTGTGTGAGGTTTACCTGCTGAGGAGCTGCGGGCATCCCACTGGTGGAGGGCCCTGGGCTGTCCGGTCTCTGGAGCTGGAACATCAGAACACACAGGTGAATATTAATGTCTTTATAACGACATTATAAAAAGAGCAAAGGGCAAATGTGACCAGGCCTACCGGAGCAGAAGAGGAGGGTCGAGAGCTGCCCCTTGCTGAAGAATCACCGCGGCGGGCACGAGTGGTCCGAGGGGCAGGCGCCGGAGACCTCTTCCTCTTCCTGCCGCCCTGTTGGACAGAAGATAATCAACATTAAATGTATGCTAAAAGACAGTATCTAAATGACAAACTAATTAAGGTCTTCTTTCAAAACCTCACTACAGGAGTTTGCGGCTGGAAGGTGGACACACAGCAATCAAACAAATAATATAGCGCATCTCCAAGTTTTCAAAGACATGGGCAATCGGGGTTAGTTTTCAAAAAACAAATGTAGTGCAACAGGATGCTTATTTTAATATCTGTGTGCATTGCCTATGTTTTATTTGGTTAGTGTTGTAAATGTATTGTAGTTTATAAAGTTGATTAATGTTACTACAATCAATACTCAAATCAAACATTTTTGTTCAACAAGCATAAATGTGAGCCATTTGGCCACTTTGTGTTGATCCACTCCAAATTCAATAAAATTCAGTAAAACATAACACTTATTTTCAGTAAGCAACATTAAATAAAATACTCTGGGTTGTTGTAAGTTCACCAATTACTGAGCAGGTTTAGTAGAAGAAACTCGCAACTGTACCTTCGGAGATTTTGCCTTCTAATGATATATTTACAAAGCAAATCCTTATATTTATTAAAAACATACATATACATTGAGGATTCATTCTTTTTGTACAAATATAGTACTTAAAGTAACTTTAGTACAAAATCTGTGTTTTGGCCAAATACGGCCATATAGAACAATATATTTAAATGTGAACATGTTGCTAAACTATATTAAACCCTGTTCAAAGTTTGGCCTTTTAATATTTAACCATGGAGCCTATAGAACCTATAGAAGTATACATTTATATTTTCCATTTCTATTTCTATTTTCAGTGTGTTAGCTAGTTAATGCTACTTTCTCAATGTTACTGATGCCAAGTAGAAGTAGTAAATACTGAAAGTAGCCTTATAGCTAACGTTGTTATTTATACTAATAATCAACGCAAATGCTTATTAAAAAGACAAATTTGCTTTACCATGCTGCAGTTGAATGTGAAGGCTGGTGGCGTTCAAGTGCTGCTGAACTTGAAGGCTGATGAAGTTCAACTGCTGTAGGAACAAAAACAAAGCTGCGTGAGGCTGCGGTGGAGCTAGTTTAGCTGCTATTAGCCGTTAGCTTAGTCTGCGGAGAACGAGTGCGTGGCTTCTCTCTCAAGGACAAGAGCGAAATGGCGGATAATTCGAATGTTGTCCATAACAACAACATTATGTTGTTATTGTTTGAATGTTGTGTAGCCATTGGCAACCATGGAATGGGTGGTAAGATGTGCGTGTTACCTGTTGATGCTTTCATGGGAAGAGCCACAGACATCAATCTTTCCAAATCCAATGAGCTAGACCAGTACGGGCCAAAAACCTCTCTACTGTCCAAATGTTAGTTTTTGCTGCAGTCAGCAGTTAAAAGTATTGGAATTATCATAAACTCATAATGGCTCCATCAGCGTGTATGCACATACACCACTACATTCTATAACCTTACTGTCTAAACCAACCCAAAAAGTAAGATTTTATTCACTTTATATCAGTGCTTCTTAACCTGGGTTCGATCGAACCCTAGGGGTTCGGCGGAGGTCAAGACACGCACCAGACTCATATGATTCGCGGACTGCGAGCGTCTCCAGACTCTGGCCGTGTCCTAATTCGACTAATGCACCTTTGCTGTGCCTATCGAACACTGCTCCCTCTAAGCTGCGCGCGTGCGCAGTTGCGCACTGCTGACACGGTCTCCGCGCACAGAAAATCTGTGCTGCGCACAAAAAAATCAAACCGGAGTTGAAAAGAAAATAAACACACAACAATTCATTCTGCGCTATTTTTCAGTGTGAGTCAGTGAGTGTGACCGGTGACGAGCTGCTCCAGCCAATTATGTGATTCACGTTCGTATTTGCGCAGCTTATCAACGCCATTGACAGGCTCCTCATGTCCCGCTATCAGTGTTTTAGCCGATGTGGCCGATGTGGAGTGAAAACTCGCTGAAGATTCTAAGTGCTGTTTAACCCCTTAATGTTCCGACGGCCCGCCCTCGGGTAAAGATCTGCGCGTAAAATTACACGCGCGTAATTGCGTTTTACGCACTGTTTTGCAGCAGTTTTGCGTTTTAAACATGACGAAACGGACAAAACAAAGGAAGTACGCGACCGAGGACACTGTGGATGTTTGTACAAGTTAAACTAGAGGCATCTCGGACCCGGAGCGGTTCGTGGAACCGAGTGAAGATCTCATGATGGACTGAGGAACAGAGGACCTTATGATTTGATGGACTGGATGCTGTTCCTGATCGGTAAGCGTGGTTTATTCTGCTATTGACTTAATTGTGGGTCAAATGTGTATTATGTGTAATCATTAGCATTAGCTAATGCCAATCTGCAGTAATAGAGCAGCTGGGTGTGCAGATACAGATTCCTCTCAGTGTGTATTGGTCATTGAATACTGTCACTTTGAACGGCATAAAAACGAAGAAAAGGAACAGACTTTGCTGTGAAAATGACATGAGAGTGGCCAAGGTGAAGCCGTGCATTTCTGACCTGGTCTCTCAAAGGCAACAAAAGTCACACTGATTTGCAGTAAATATTCATTATTGTAGCCTGATGGAAATTAGATGATGGGTGTGTGTTAAAATGTTAAAAATAATAAAAAGCATAAATACAGTAAGTTCATTATTGGAATACATAATACAATACAAAATTTAAATAATTTCAGTGTGGTAGTATTAAAAAAGGTCATGTCTTTGTTAAAAGGTATGTATGTAATTTGTTGTGAGTTCATGCATTGTATTGGTTTTATTCTTTGAACACAGTGATGTTAATGCACAGTTCATTTTGTGCACCAGTAAAACACACATATGTCTTGAATTTGAAAAAAAAAATATATTTTATTTTTCAATAAAGAAGGGTTCGGTGAATGTGCATATGGAACCGGTGGGGTTCAGTACCTCCAACAAGGTTAAGAACCACTGCTTTATATATTGCTGTTTTTAAAACATCATATTTCACTCGCTAATAGTGAACCTGGTTGGAGACTAAAAAGCTCAAATTCTTGCTTAATGTACTTTCATTAAATCAGTTCTGTTGATATCTTGATAATCGAATTTGCACACGCCAGATTTGGGCAACCAATTTTGAAAATTTTGCATAGTGCCAGCTGCTTTAAAAGTACTATGCATGGGTTTCAGAATGTGTGCATGTAATTTTTATTTTTTTAATCAAATACAATTCAATTTCACCTTTTTAAAATCGGAAATTATAAAAATGTGTCAAAGCAATTTGATTAAAAAGTCATTCATGAGACTTTTTACTGTAGTTTGTTTTTTCTTCCAAGTTGGTTCTTGCCAGGAGCTGGGGAAAAAAACAATACATAATTTTAGCCAAAATATCCTTGACTTTTATAAGCGATTTTAAATATGAATATGAACATATTTTAAATATGTTGAGAATAACCAGCAGGGGGACTCCCACCTCCTAGATCTGCCTGCTGCTGCTTCTTCAGGGCAGGCTGGCTCTTCTGCTGCACCCACAGGTGTTTAAAGGCATTAAGTTGTAGTCAGGCTTTCATAACACTGTATGAGATTGTTGTGAATTTGAATGTGCAACTTCAGTCTTCAATTTTCCATTAAGTGCACATATGTATTGTTTGTTTTTCAACTTATATCCATTAACTTGTGTTTAATTTGTCATTCTCATAACACTTTCTGTTTTGTAGACCCACCGAAGAGGAGAGTGAAGAAGAGGTCCCTGGTGTTGTCACCCTCCAGCTTCAAGAGGGAGCTGCTGGTGGCACTCCAGAACCGACCTCCTCCTCCTCACGCTCAGTCTGAGGATGAGCACTTTTTGTTGTCTCTGCTTCCTCTCCTGCAAAAGGCGCCCCCTCAAGGATTTTGTAAAATTTACCATTCACTAATTATTATATAAAAACACAATTTCCTTTAAATTTGGAACCTTTGGAGCCTACTGTGTAGGCTGCAGGGGGGAAAACAGACCCTCCTTTCTCCTCTACTTCATATGTTCCCTCACTTTCCACACCCCTCCTCCAGGCAAGGTCTTTTCTAAATATTGGTAAATACTTCATAAAATTACCTTTTTTTGTTAATATTTGTTGTTACAAAATTTTGATGCTGTTGAAAAATAAAATGTGTAAATTTTATTATGAAACGTTTACTACTTCATACATCATACACCATTTTTCTACTACTGTGTAGTTTGTAAGGGGTAATATCAATTGTTAATACAATGTATACCATATTTACATATCTAAAAGCTTACTTAATTTACCAATTCAAGACCATACATAAAACATCAAAAAAGCATAGACATGAGTTAAATTAATCTGTATTTTTAATAATTTCCCTGTGTAACCTGGTAGTTAGGGCCAGTCTTGAATGTACATTTCATGATGAACCTGAAGCTACAGTCAGCAGCCCAGTCCTGACAGACGTTACCTGCAAACAAGAAACAACGAACAGCACAAAAATATACAGTCTTAAAATTTAGGTAGTATACTATTTCCTAAGTAAATAAACATAATGAATCATAACCATAGATTCTAAAATGTTAAGCTCTTTATAGTTCACTTCGTGGCTCTTAAAAGAACCGTTGTGGGTCTGTCCTGTGGTGGACATGAGTACTCCGCGGGCTGCCATGGTACTGTAAACTCTCCTCAGTGTTCCCTCTGGAGTGTTTGTTGGCTCTAGTCAGGTTCTGAATGGAGAAGGTGAAATGGTGGAGTGACGCATAGAGATTCTTCCTGTCTATCTGCCACTCCACAACAATCAGACCCTTCTCCATGTTTTTGGAGGAGGGTCTGGTTGTTGCTTCTCATCCAACTGGCTGGAACCTTTAAAAGTCGAACACATCCTCTGCCATCATGATGAATATCTGGAAAAGAGAATAACAAAACTCAGTTGATGCATACTCTGCGTTCATTCAGACGGTACTACTTCTGCCCAGGCTACAGCTACTGTTAGTGAAATTACCAGGCATCCTCTGCTGGTGATACCGAGAATTGCTTTTAAAACGCACCATCAACAATATGATCCAAATAGATGTAAACAATAGTTATATTTTATGTTTTCATGCCTAGCTAGAATAGATAAAATTTATGGGAGGGTAACCATTTTAGAGTTCATCAGAAATCGCATAGTGCCCCACTTGCATCAACTTGATTTGAAATATTGCTATAACATATAATATTGTAAATAATAATATTGTAACAACTTACAGTAACTTGTAAATGGTCATAGTTGTATTCATTTCTGCTCTTCATCCCAGAACATTATCTGTTAAAGGAAAAAAAGAAAAACAGTATAAATCGTTACCCTACATTAGACAATACAGATAACGTGGTGATGTATTACTTTGACACGTTTTCATAGTAACTTCAGACAGTCTTCGGGTGGTGTGATGCGACTTAACAACTGTTCTTCCTAGACGTGGTCAGCAAGACACATCTGTTATCTATATTGGTTGATATATATCAACAACCGAATTATATGTTAATACTGAGAAAACACGATGAATATTCCTCATCTTAAAACAGCATCTATTCAATTACACATTACTGCATAAATGTAAAAGAAAATGTAGCTTTGATTATTTTTTTAAAAGCTACTAAACCAAAAGGACATTTTTGGGCACAGTCACTAAACTTACCAGACATCTGACAGTTCCAGCATTTGCATGATGATGACAACAGTTAGGATCCATCCAGGATCTTCATCTTCATTCAAGGGCATCTCCAGCAGGTAGGAGTACAGTCCACTTGTATACTGCATTAAACAATTAAGGATCAAATTAAATCACTGTAGGAGGCATATATGGTGAATAGTTAAACTGTTGTTTTTTTTTCCTGTGGGACTTGCTTATACCTGAGGCACAGAGGAGGAAAGAGGCAGGGTTGTGACATCTCTATGTTGTCAATAAATACATCCTAGAGCTTCACCAATCCATGAGACAGGACCCAGTGTAGTCCCAAAAGGTCATTGGATCCAGTGTACCAGAAACAGGTATTTGGACCATCACACTGAGTGTTGCACAATTCAAGAATGTTCTCTTCCTGCTGTGTTACAAACCTTAAACTCAAAATGGCATTATCAAGTAAAAAGACAGTACTACTCACATGAGAACTTGTGACAATACCTACCTGTACCTGTCACTATAAAACAACAAGTAAATGGTTAAACCCCTCAGCACAGGGACTCACAGTTCGTTGCCGTGGGGCCAGGGGCTGAAGTCCCGGGACTCCAGGGTCTCCTCAACCTCACGGATAGTGGAGGCAGGCGTCCAGGGGGTAGTCACCAGCACGGAGTCTGAGCCAGAGACGTAGATCCAAACCTCCTGGTCCATGAGGTGCAGGTTGGGAAGCAGAGTCCCCAAGAGCTGAAAGAGAGCACAGTCACTTTAGAGTATTGTGTCCGTTTTACCTGTGACCAACAGTATTCTCGTATAGGATTCTGTATACCTCAAGGAACAGGGACTCGTCCCACACATGGACCCAGAGAGGGAACAGCTGCAGAACTCCAGGCTGCTCAAACAACATACAGACATATGTCAAACACAATGCAACAAGGGCACAATGTCTCATTCAGAGAAACATTAGACTTACCTGAGCACCAGGGTCAGGGGGCACAGAGGAGTCCGAGGGGGAGGAGCCGGAGGGGGAGAGCCCAGGGCTGCGGCTCTCAACAGGCTGGGAATCAAGAAAAAGAGCATGAGCCATTTGATATTTCATGCAGTTAAGTGTCACTGAATATTTAAGGCAGGTCAAACTCACCTGCACACGAGCAGAACGGCCAGTCTGCCGAGGCAGAGGGCTTCTGCTGCTGGCAGCCTGCAAAAGTTTAAGTTTGGTTTAAAAGAGGTAAAAATGGAAAAGGGATAAAAACATGTTAAAGTTCCCACAAACAATCTAAACCACCAAGAGACAGATTTTAGTTGAGTTAAGTGTGTGAGGTTTACCTGCTGAGGAGCTGCGGGCATCCCACTGGTGGAGGGCCCTGGGCTGTCCGGTCTCTGGAGCTGGAACATCAGAACACACAGGTGAATATTAATGTCTTTATAACGACATTATAAAAAGAGCAAAGGGCAAATGTGACCAGGCCTACCGGAGCAGAAGAGGAGGGTCGAGAGCTGCCCCTTGCTGAAGAATCACCGCGGCGGGCACGAGTGGTCCGAGGGGCAGGCGCCGGAGACCTCTTCCTCTTCCTGCCGCCCTGTTGGACAGAAGATAATCAACATTAAATGTATGCTAAAAGACAGTATCTAAATGACAAACTAATTAAGGTCTTCTTTCAAAACCTCACTACAGGAGTTTGCGGCTGGAAGGTGGACACACAGCAATCAAACAAATAATATAGCGCATCTCCAAGTTTTCAAAGACATGGGCAATCGGGGTTAGTTTTCAAAAAACAAATGTAGTGCAACAGGATGCTTATTTTAATATCTGTGTGCATTGCCTATGTTTTATTTGGTTAGTGTTGTAAATGTATTGTAGTTTATAAAGTTGATTAATGTTACTACAATCAATACTCAAATCAAACATTTTTGTTCAACAAGCATAAATGTGAGCCATTTGGCCACTTTGTGTTGATCCACTCCAAATTCAATAAAATTCAGTAAAACATAACACTTATTTTCAGTAAGCAACATTAAATAAAATACTCTGGGTTGTTGTAAGTTCACCAATTACTGAGCAGGTTTAGTAGAAGAAACTCGCAACTGTACCTTCGGAGATTTTGCCTTCTAATGATATATTTACAAAGCAAATCCTTATATTTATTAAAAACATACATATACATTGAGGATTCATTCTTTTTGTACAAATATAGTACTTAAAGTAACTTTAGTACAAAATCTGTGTTTTGGCCAAATACGGCCATATAGAACAATATATTTAAATGTGAACATGTTGCTAAACTATATTAAACCCTGTTCAAAGTTTGGCCTTTTAATATTTAACCATGGAGCCTATAGAACCTATAGAAGTATACATTTATATTTTCCATTTCTATTTCTATTTTCAGTGTGTTAGCTAGTTAATGCTACTTTCTCAATGTTACTGATGCCAAGTAGAAGTAGTAAATACTGAAAGTAGCCTTATAGCTAACGTTGTTATTTATACTAATAATCAACGCAAATGCTTATTAAAAAGACAAATTTGCTTTACCATGCTGCAGTTGAATGTGAAGGCTGGTGGCGTTCAAGTGCTGCTGAACTTGAAGGCTGATGAAGTTCAACTGCTGTAGGAACAAAAACAAAGCTGCGTGAGGCTGCGGTGGAGCTAGTTTAGCTGCTATTAGCCGTTAGCTTAGTCTGCGGAGAACGAGTGCGTGGCTTCTCTCTCAAGGACAAGAGCGAAATGGCGGATAATTCGAATGTTGTCCATAACAACAACATTATGTTGTTATTGTTTGAATGTTGTGTAGCCATTGGCAACCATGGAATGGGTGGTAAGATGTGCGTGTTACCTGTTGATGCTTTCATGGGAAGAGCCACAGACATCAATCTTTCCAAATCCAATGAGCTAGACCAGTATGGGCCAAAAACCTCTCTACTGTCCAAATGTTAGTTTTTGCTGCAGTCAGCAGTTAAAAGTATTGGAATTATCATAAACTCATAATGGCTCCATCAGCGTGTATGCACATACACCACTACATTCTATAACCTTACTGTCTAAACCAACCCAAAAAGTAAGATTTTATTCACTTTATATCAGTGCTTCTTAACCTGGGTTCGATCGAACCCTAGGGGTTCGGCGGAGGTCAAGACACGCACCAGACTCATATGATTCGCGGACTGCGAGCGTCTCCAGACTCTGGCCGTGTCCTAATTCGACTAATGCACCTTTGCTGTGCCTATCGAACACTGCTCCCTCTAAGCTGCGCGCGTGCGCAGTTGCGCACTGCTGACACGGTCTCCGCGCACAGAAAATCTGTGCTGCGCACAAAAAAATCAAACCGGAGTTGAAAATAAAATAAACACACAACAATTCATTCTGCGCTATTTTTCAGTGTGAGTCAGTGAGTGTGACCGGTGACGAGCTGCTCCAGCCAATTATGTGATTCACGTTCGTATTTGCGCAGCTTATCAACGCCATTGACAGGCTCCTCATGTCCCGCTATCAGTGTTTTAGCCGATGTGGCCGATGTGGAGTGAAAACTCGCTGAAGATTCTAAGTGCTGTTTAACCCCTTAATGTTCCGACGGCCCGCCCTCGGGTAAAGATCTGCGCGTAAAATTACACGCGCGTAATTGCGTTTTACGCACTGTTTTGCAGCAGTTTTGCGTTTTAAACATGACGAAACGGACAAAACAAAGGAAGTACGCGACCGAGGACACTGTGGATGTTTGTACAAGTTAAACTAGAGGCATCTCGGACCCGGAGCGGTTCGTGGAACCGAGTGAAGATCTCATGATGGACTGAGGAACAGAGGACCTTATGATTTGATGGACTGGATGCTGTTCCTGATCGGTAAGCGTGGTTTATTCTGCTATTGACTTAATTGTGGGTCAAATGTGTATTATGTGTAATCATTAGCATTAGCTAATGCCAATCTGCAGTAATAGAGCAGCTGGGTGTGCAGATACAGATTCCTCTCAGTGTGTATTGGTCATTGAATACTGTCACTTCGAATGGCATAAAAACGAAGAAAAGGAACAGACTTTGCTGTGAAAATGACATGAGAGTGGCCAAGGTGAAGCCGTGCATTTCTGACCTGGTCTCTCAAAGGCAACACAAGTCACACTGATTTGCAGTAAATATTCATTATTGTAGCCTAGTGGAAATTAGATGATGGGTGTGTGTTAAAATGTTAAAAATAATAAAAAGCATAAATACAGTAAGTTCATTATTGGAATACATAATACAATACAAAATTTAAATAATTTCACTGTGGTAGTATTAAAAAAGGTCATGTCTTTGTTAAAAGGTATGTATGTAATTTGTTGTGAGTTCATGCATTGTATTGGTTTTATTCTTTGAACACAGTGATGTTAATGCACAGTTCATTTTGTGCACCAGTAAAACACACATATGTCTTGAATTTGAAAAAAATATATATATTTTATTTTCAATAAAGAAGGGTTCGGTGAATGTGCATATGGAACCGGTGGGGTTCAGTACCTCCAACAAGGTTAAGAACCACTGATTTAAAACAACAACAACAACAACAATAATAATAACAATAATAATAATAATAATAATAATAATAATAATAATAATAATAATAATAATAAATAAATAAGTTACTTGGACCAGCATAGCAATCCAGAGTTAAGCTGCCTTGGGAGCAATAATGTTGAGGAACATTGAGCCGTGCTGTCAATTATGCATTTTTAAATATTCGTTGGATCATATTAGTGCTTCATCTTCATCAGTCCTCAATTTCACAAACCAAAGCCTATTCAGGCTAAAATTTACAACTGTTATGAAATCTATAAAATTCTTTAATAGGCTATTTTAAGTATAACTTAAAAACAACGTTGGTCCAAAATTAATTCCTTTAATGGCCCATGAGCTTGTCATGATGTCAGTTTCCCTGTCCTCCCGTGCTCTCTCCCCCTCCCCTACCTGTGTGTCTGGAGCTGGGTGGAGTGCCTGACTCCTCCCGTGCACACCTGGGGTGCATCAGCCTAATCACCACCACCTGCTGCTGAGTACAAGAAGGCTTGGCAGTCTACACTCGGTGCCAGACCGTCCGCGTGTAAAACGTGAATGTTTCTTGCTAAGCTTTGTTATATGGTACTTTCCGGCAAATGCTCATTTGGATTTATGCACCCTCCAGATTCCTGCCTCTACTCGCCCAGCTCCTGCCGCCACGTTCCAGTCCCGGTATCGCTTCCAGCTCGTCTTGTCTCCTGCTCGTCTCGTCTCCTGCTCGTCTCGTCTCCTGCTCGTCTCGTCTCCTGCTCGTCTCGTCTCCTGTCCGGTCCTGGTCTCTGGTTTGTCACCCGCTCCCCGCTCTGGTCTTCGTCTGATCCGCCTGCCCTGGTACCGCACCTGCTTCTATCCCCGTCCTGGTCCTGTCCTGCCCGCCTCTACCTGCACCGCACCCGCCTGACCCGTCTCCCGCTCCCCGGTTCCTGTACCTGCTCTTGTGACCTGTTTAAAGACTGCATTTTCACCGCTGTAAATAAACACTGTTAAAACTGCTCTGGTCTGCATCCTTTGGTCCTATCCGCACCGTTACGACAGAACGGTCTGGCCACTATGGACCAAGCAGGCTCAGATCCGGACCAGATGCGCCGCCTCACGCACTCTCACCCCGAGGCGGTGCTGGGTCAGCACGAACAATCCATTCGAACTCTATTGGAGCTAAATCAGACATTGTCCCAGCAGGTGGCACAGCTTAACCACCAGGTGGCCGCGCTCCTCGTCACCCCGCCTGCTGCAGCTGGAGCGCCACCATGCCTCCCGGAGCCGAGAGGCACGGATCCGGAGCCGTATGCTGGACAACCTCA
Source organism: Periophthalmus magnuspinnatus (assembly GCF_009829125.3). Lineage (NCBI taxonomy): Eukaryota > Metazoa > Chordata > Actinopteri > Gobiiformes > Gobiidae > Periophthalmus > Periophthalmus magnuspinnatus. The sequence continues at coordinate 29,247,451 of NC_047139.1, read as the reverse complement.
CCTCTGTCGCGGATTCCTGTTCCAGTGCGAGTTCATGTTCCAGCAATGCCCTTCTCGTTTCAGCTCGGGGGCCACCAAGATCCGATATATATGTGGATTACTCCGGGGCAGAGCTCTCCAGTGGGCAGAGGCGCGCCTAATGAAGACGTCTGTGGATAGCCTGGATTTTAATGAATTTGTGTCCACGTTTAAGCTGGTGTTTGACCACCCGCACTACCAGGACAATGCTGCCTCCCGGTTATTGACTCTCAGCCAGGGCTCCAGGACGGTAGCGGATTATTCCATTGAATTCTGGACACATGCGGCGGAGCTGGACTGGACGGACAGCGCGCTGCGGGCTGTGTTTGTGCGGGGCCTGAACGAGACTTTGAAAGATGAATTGGTTTCCCGGGACGAACCCCCCGACCTGCGGACCCTCATCTCCCTCACTCACCGTATAGACAACCGCCTACGGGCTCGTCGCCGAGAGAGACGCCGGTCACCGGTCCCGCCGGAGCCACGCGCTGCCCCGCCCCCGCCGGATGAGCCCATGCAACTCGACAGGACCCTTGTGTCGACCGAGGAGCGTCAACGGAGGCGTCGTCTGGCCGGGGCTTGCCTCTACTGCGGTGAGCGCGGACATTATGTGGTCACTTGCCCAGTTCGGCCAAAAGGGGGGGCCCACCAGTAGCACTGGGAGTACTGGTGGGCGAGCAACACATCCTGGACTCTTCTAATAGACTGCGGCTCAGCGCCACCCTGTGCGTTCGCACAGAGACCTTATGCGTTTCCGCCCTTATCGACTCCGGGGCTGAGAGGGACTTTATTGATGCCCAAGTCGCGGAGCAGCTCGGGGTCTACCTGGAGCCCCTCGAACGCCCCTTAAATGCCCAGGGGCTCAATGGACGTTTTCTGGGGCACATCACTCACATCACAGAACCTGTCACCGTGATTCTGTCCGGCAACCACCAAGAGAACCGTCAGTTTCATGTCCTGTCCTCCTCCGCTTCTCCTCTGGTCCTTGGTTACCCCTGGCTACGCGCCCACAACCCTGTTTTCGATTGGGCCAGGGGCGGAGTTTCGGGCTGGAGTCCCGATTGCCACGCCAAGTGCCTTCGGTCCGCCCTCCCTCCGGCCGGGAGGTCCGTTCCTGTCGCTGATCCGTCCCCAGACACCCCCAATCTGTCCTCGGTGCCTGCTGAATATCACGACCTGGGGGAGGTTTTTAGCAAGAGCAAGGCCCTCTCTTTACCGCCCCACCGTCCATATGACTGCGCCATTGACCTCCTGCCGGGTGCCCCACTACCATCTAGCAGGCTATATAACCTGTCTAAACCTGAACGCGAGTCAATGGAGGACTATATCCGTGGGTCCCTGGCTGCCGGAATCATCCGCCCGTCCACTTCACCCGTGGGAGCGGGGTTCTTCTTTGTGGCTAAGAAGGACAAATCCCTGCGGCCTTGCATTGATTACCGGGGTCTGAACAATATAACCGTAAAGAATAAATACCCGCTTCCCTTACTGGACTCGGCATTTACGCCCCTCCACGGTGCGACCATCTTCTCAAAGTTGGATTTGCGGAATGCGTACCACCTGGTGCGCATCAGGGAGGGAGACGAATGGAAGACGGCCTTCAAGACACCCCTGGGACATTTCGAATACTTGGTTATGCCCTTCGGTCTCACCAACGCCCCTGCCGTATTCCAAGCCCTCATCAACGATGTGCTCCGTGATTTCCTTAACCGATTCGTCTTTGTTTACTTGGATGACATCTTGATTTTCTCGCGGTCCCCCCAGGAGCATCATCAGCACGTTCGCCAGGTTCTCCAGCGCCTCCTCGAGAATAAACTGTTCGTGAAAGCTGAGAAATGCGAGTTTCACGCAGAGGAGGTCAGCTTTTTGGGCTTCATTGTGGGGCGGGGCCAAGTAAGAGCTGACCCTGAAAAGATCCAGGCTGTCACTGAGTGGCCCGTTCCTACCAGCCGGAGACAGCTCCAGAGATTTATCGGCTTTGCCAATTTTTATAGACGTTTCATCCGGGATTTTAGTAGGGTTATCTCGCCCTTAACTAAACTCACCTCTCCTGCTTTGCCGTTTGCCTGGTCTCCTGAGGCGCAGACAGCCTTCGAGAAGCTTAAGAGACTATTTACCTCCGCTCCCATCCTGCACCAGCCCGACCCTTCACGGCAATTCATCGTGGAGGTCGACGCCTCCGACTCGGGAGTGGGGGCCGTGCTTTCGCAGAGGTTCGACCCCCACAACCGCCTCTGTCCCTGCGCCTTCTTTTCCCGGCGATTGTCCTCGGCCGAGGTCAATTATGATGTGGGGGATCGGGAGCTCCTTGCCGTAAAGCTGGCCTTGGAGGAGTGGCGCCACTGGCTCGAAGGGGCGGAGCAACCATTCATCGTCTGGACCGACCATAAAAACTTGGAGTACATCCAGTCCGCCAGGCGCCTCAATCCCCGTCAAGCTCGTTGGTCCCTCTTCTTCAGCCGCTTCAACTTTCTCCTCACCTACCGCCCCGGATCTCGGAACGTCAAACCAGATGCCCTCTCCCGCCAGTTCGCCCTGGAGGATAGCCCGGTCACCGCAGAAACAATTATCCCCTCCTCGTGTGTGGTGGCCGCGGTCCATTGGGATATCGAGGACACCGTCCGAGAGGCCCAGACCAACGACCCCGACCCAGGTAACGGCCCTCCAGATAAACTGTTTGTTCCCGATTCTGTCCGGTCTCAGGTGCTCCAGTGGGTCCATGCCTCCCGTTTCGCCTGCCATCCTGGTGCCGGTCGCTCTCTCTCCCTCCTCAGGAGACGCTTCTGGTGGCCCACGATGGACACAGACACCCGGGCTTATGTCGCCGCCTGCCAGGTATGTGCTCGGGCCAAGGCCTCCCACTCACCCCCTTCTGGTCTCTTGCATCCTCTCCCAGTTCCTCGTCGCCCTTGGTCCCACATCGCCTTGGACTTCGTGACGGGCCTTCCCCCTTCCCAGGGGAACACGGTGGTTCTCACCATTGTGGACCGCTTCTCCAAGGCCGCCCATTTCGTTGCCCTGCCTAAGCTCCCCACAGCCAAAGAAACTGCCGACCAGCTGACCAGTCATGTCTTCCGACTCCACGGCATCCCGGTGGACATCGTGTCCGACAGAGGGACCCAATTCACCTCTCAGGTATGGCGGTCTTTCTGCGACAGTTTGGGGGCCACGGTTAGCCTCACGTCCGGGTTCCATCCACAATCTAATGGGCAGACGGAGCGGGCCAACCAAGACCTGGAGTCGGCCCTACGGTGCACAGCCTCCGCCAACCCCGCGACCTGGAGTACTCACCTACCCTGGATAGAGTACGCTCACAACTCCCTCGTGAGTTCCGCCACTGGTATGTCCCCCTTCGAGGCATCGCTGGGATATCAACCCCCTCTCTTTCCCACGGAGGAGAGGGACCTCGCCGTCCCGTCTGTTCAGCGCCATCTCCAGCGCTGTCGCCGGATCTGGAAGAAGGCCAGGGCGGCCCTTCTTCGGGCTGGAGCGCGCACTAAGGCGACGGCCGATCGCCACCGTGTCCCGGCGCCCGTATACCAACCTGGCCAGATGGTTTGGCTCTCCGCCAAGACGGTCCCGCTGAAGACGGACTCCCGTAAGCTGTCCCCCCGATTCCTGGGACCGTTTAAGATCATGAGGATCATAAATCCATCGGCGGTGCGCCTCCAGTTACCCCCGTCTCTCCGGATTCACCCGACCTTTCACGTCTCCCAGGTTAAACCAGTCCGGACCAGCGACCTGTGCCCTCCGGCCGATCCCCCACCGCCCGCCCGAGTCATTGACGGCCACCCGGCGTTCACCGTCCGCCGCCTGATTGACGTTCGTCGCCGTGGTAGGGGCCTCCAGTACCTCGTCGATTGGGAGGGTTACGGTCCGGAGGAGCGATCCTGGGTGCCCAGGGCACGCATTCTGGACCCCGACATGGTGAGAGACTTCCACCGCGCTCATCCTGACAAGCCTGGGGGTCCACCAGGAGGTGGACCTTAGGGGGGGGGTACTGTCATGATGTCAGTTTCCCTGTCCTCCCGTGCTCTCTCCCCCTCCCCTACCTGTGTGTCTGGAGCTGGGTGGAGTGCCTGACTCCTCCCGTGCACACCTGGGGTGCATCAGCCTAATCACCACCACCTGCTGCTGAGTACAAGAAGGCTTGGCAGTCTACACTCGGTGCCAGACCGTCCGCGTGTAAAACGTGAATGTTTCTTGCTAAGCTTTGTTATATGGTACTTTCCGGCAAATGCTCATTTGGATTTATGCACCCTCCAGATTCCTGCCTCTACTCGCCCAGCTCCTGCCGCCACGTTCCAGTCCCGGTATCGCTTCCAGCTCGTCTTGTCTCCTGCTCGTCTCGTCTCCTGCTCGTCTCGTCTCCTGCTCGTCTCGTCTCCTGCTCGTCTCGTCTCCTGTCCGGTCCTGGTCTCTGGTTTGTCACCCGCTCCCCGCTCTGGTCTTCGTCTGATCCGCCTGCCCTGGTACCGCACCTGCTTCTATCCCCGTCCTGGTCCTGTCCTGCCCGCCTCTACCTGCACCGCACCCGCCTGACCCGTCTCCCGCTCCCCGGTTCCTGTACCTGCTCTTGTGACCTGTTTAAAGACTGCATTTTCACCGCTGTAAATAAACACTGTTAAAACTGCTCTGGTCTGCATCCTTTGGTCCTATCCGCACCGTTACGACAGAGCTAAATCTTGGCACTATTCAATCAGTTTGTATTAAGAAGAATAAACATGTTACATAAAAATACAGCCAGGTGCTCATATTCATTATTATTCACATTATAGATCCATGTTTTACCTGCATGGAACTTTGCTTAAATTTGATCTTTACTTCCAGCATGGTGAGGATGACACGTTACCATGGTGATACACCTTAGCAATGACGCTTGTGCACAGTGAGCAGTCAGATTTCACTGGACTTCACTCGTTCATAGCGGTTATGAAGAAAATCGATTGTTCGTCCAGACAAGAGGACAATACTGCTTCTATTAATGGGAAACGGCACAAGACTGATCCCATGATAAGCTACCTTGAATCAAAGGTAACTAATTAAACATTATATTTATTATTGTATTTTATATAGGTCTGTCAGTGAATTAGCTAGAACTTGAACCATTTCTCACCACTTGTCCTTTGTGCAGTTTTATGCCATGGCCTTGTGGGATGACTACAAGCCACATTTGCAGCTATTCATATCAGTGGATATTCTTGACTGTGAAGACACAGGCCACTTTAAAGCTTCTCTTTGCCCTAAACTCAGACCAAGACCCACTTCTCATGAAGATAAAGTTGGCCTTGTGTTGAACTCTTATATAATAATACACGTTGAGATAACTTTGCTTGCCTGCACAGATACAGGTGCTGCATGGCTGTGCCGTGCATTTAAACTCTGCTCTGCACCGGATCTCATTTGAATCTTTTAGCAGGTTTTTCAGCATTATGACCCCCTGTATTGGCAAATGTATAATGGTATGAATTATTTTAAGTACATGGTGTATATGTTTATATGAGATCTCAGATCACCTGTTCTGCAGGTTCTCATCTGCCTGTACCCGCTGACAAACAACTACAGTGCACAGGTCTTAAGGCTTACCAAGTGGTAATAAAATCAAAATTGTATTTATTTCATTGTATGTTTCAGTCTTGCCCACACTTATCGCTACAATGTATATTAAAGACACCACTTAAAAGAAGAGCAGAAGGAAGAAAAATCTCTTCTCTGTTCAGGCACTACCTCTTGTGGGTGAGTGTCAGTATAGAGCTGTGTGTCCCAATGATGACAAGTAAAAATGTGCCACGGCTTGTCACACTGTACTGTGCTGTATGTGTTATTATGATAGATAATAACACTATATACACTATATATAACATATTATATATAGTGTTATTTAAACATTGAATGTATAATTGCACTAATATCTTGTAAATAGTTAAAACTTAAAGAGTTGTAATGTATTTTTGAAAGGAAACAAAAACAGTGCTTGCCAGTCACCAGCTCTGTGCAGTCACGTCATCATTTTCACTGCTAGATTTAGCTATTGCAGGCTTGTCCTACTCACTCTCATTTAAATTCTCCTAATTTATTATGACATGTGATATGTTCTGTTTGGGTTCAATTCTATGCATGTCACCAAGATATGTTTTGTTTGGGTTCAATTCTATGCATGTCACCAAGATGAATTAAGGTATGCTTTGAGGCTGCTGCGGAGTTCATTAAAATATTGTATTACAACAGGCAGTCAGAGGCGTTTTCTGAATACTCTAGAGAAATGGTTCAGCTTATGTGAATAAGCGATGTGTATTATAAATTTGCTTCTAATGTATTGACCACATTGTATATTTGATCAACTCTGTCTTGGTTTAGTGTTTGGAAGGCCTGTCATCACAACTAGCAGAGCTGGGGTTTGCTTTTCTTGATTATTACAGCTGTGTCCAAAAAGGTATGGTGCTTTACATTGGAAAAGTTCTATTACTTAAATACTTGTATCTCCAACAGAAGACAGCATTGGTTGCAAGTGAGGATTTCAATGAAAGGGTCAAAACAGTGCACAAGTATGTTGGTGGCTCTATAAGTAATATGCCATTACTGTAATCTAACATGTTAGATTATAAGAAGGAAACAGTGAAGATAACTGCCCAAATGTGGAGAGCTCTGAACACATTTAGAGCAGAGATGACTTCCTGCTGGTTGTAGATCTTCACACAGCATTTCTTGGTTTGATCCATGGTGATGCAGGTCAGGTAACACATTCTGAATTAAACAAGAGTTTTGTTTAAAAATCACATTGTAGATGAGAGTAACAGATTTTTTTTTCTTTTCCTTTTTTCTGCACAGTCCAAGATGCTTCTAGGTATCTAAAGCAGTTTTTCTAATGGAGAAGGCTTTTGATGCAGACGGCATTGATCCAGTGTGCATCAACATCAAGAATCAACTACAGGTTGTTCAAAAACCTAGTATGTTTATTTACTTCTATACTGTATATGCTGTGCTATGACTGTGTGGCTTCACTAAGAGTTTGCTGAACTGATAAGGAGAGCAGGATTAGAAAAGAGAAAGTTTTGTATCTACAATTACACCCAATCAATCTGCATAATCAGCCAAAAACAGAGGCATTGAGGATGCTCTCCACCTCCGCCTTGGTCCTGCTGCTGAGGATACAAATAACACCAAAGTCTTACTTGAAGGCTGCGGTTTGGCTTTAACAGGCAGTTTGGTATATTCTAATGCAAATGCGTGTGTTTGTGCATAGAATAATCTTTTTTTCAGATGTCTGCTCCTTCTGGCAGATGTGTACTGAAGATTGAGAGCTTAGACCCAAACCATTAATATGTCTTTGCTGTAGCAGCCTACAACAGCCAAGATGACCTAGTGAGTCACAAGAGGACTGTTTATCTGGGAACAGGTAACAATTGCAAATATTCTCTTGTCACTACCAGGTGGTGTACTATAATGCATTTCTGTGTGCAGCTAGCCAGACTAGAAGAGTATGAATGAATGCTGGTGGCTATAGACTTATCATGGTTAACTGACCACAGTAATGCCTCACAAGCTGTTGGAGTTTGTTTTGCTCTTGTGAAACATTCATCCACCATCAGATCCCATTTGACCCTGTGATACAGGTGGGGAATTATCTTTTCTATACTCTGAGAGTTTTAAGTAAGTGGTTTAATTGTGTCATATTGCTTATGGCTTAGGTTTTAATTAAATGCCTGAATGTGAGAAAAACCTTCCTCAGCTCAAACACAAATGGTCTGGGATTACCTCAGAAGCACTTGTGCGCGAGATTGCCTTTGTCACTTACTATCTCTACAAGGTTTGTATGACATGTGTGTGTTATTTCTTCTGTCTACTGCTAATACAACAATAGACTAAACAAATCTCACTAAATATTTTTTGATCAAGCAAATTAGGCAGTGTGAAAAAGCGAGGGTGATAATGGACTGTGGTGTTAATCTAATTCAGAAAATCTATGATGCATGAAATAATTGTATCAACAAACTAGTTGTGTCAGTAAATAAAGTTTATGAAATTATTTCGTGGCTTGAGTTAATAGTAAACATGATGTCTGTAGGTAAAACAAGACTCTGTACTGAAGAGTGAGATAAAAAAAAATAAGACCCCAGTTAAAGCTCTACTTGGAAAGAAAAAGATCATTAATGTATATTTTTATGGGCCCACTTATTCACAATTTTGTCCTTTAAAAGAATGTAACTACAATTACTTTCAGTGAAGAGCACTACAAAATATATGTTTTATCTCCCATAAGACATGCCTTTCAAGAAGGTAAGGTCTTATACACTGTAATAGTAAATGTGTGATATAAATGTGTGATTTAAATATAAATATGTAAGTGACACCTATAAGCATCACATATAATGTTTCTTTTTGACAAAAAATGGGCAACAACATGTCATAGTAAAACCAAAGGAACAGCTCATATAAATGAGCAACAGGTGAAAAGACATATTTGGTATTTTAATGTGTATGATGTTATTTTGTTCAGGATGATGCAAAAAGAAAAGAACTTCAAGGTATATTATGTTTTATGGTGAATTACAGTATATTACAGATGCATGTTAGCATTTATTATTGTGTGCAGTGAGAAGTGGATTGGGAAGAACATGAGTCGCTTTAAGGTGTGTGGAGGACCAATCTCTATGATGTAGCTCAGGTACATCTAGCTCTGTTTTTGCAGGCACTGGACCAGCTCCAGAAACAACATCTTCTACACAGGTTTTCCAACAATACTGTACCTGCTGTTATAGGCTAATTTGAACAAATCCATCCCTTCAGTTGTTACACACTCTTTATATTTTATGCAGATACAGTCAGTTAGATCCTTTGAATTTCTCCATGGCATACACTGGCATCTCTGAGGATGACGAGAAACCCACAGCAACAGCATCTAGATCTGACACTATTTTAGACAGAGACAGAACAACAGAGACATACACAAGGTATGTTATGTTTTATATTACTGGCCGTTCCGCATAGTATTTAATGTTATTTATTTGATTTTCCAGCACAGAAATTTGATGATTCCTACAGTTACACAGTGATCAATGAGAAAGAAAATGGATGCACTCTAAACATTGAAGAGCTTTCTGAAATGCAAAGGCAAACTGCTATTATCATGTTGGTTTAACTCACCAGTACTGCACTGCATCTTCATCAAGCCATAGTGCTTTAGACTTTACAGGTTGTTAATGTTGATTCTTCTCACATTTAAATAATATTTGAATACATTCCCTGTTCCAGGTGTTGGCACATTGTAACAGTCACTGGGCCATACTGCAAACTGTGGCTTAAACGAGGGACCAATACTGCAGAACTGCTTGTATTGTACAGAGGCCTTCATCTTGAACTGCCCCTGTTTATTACATGTGAACAACAATCCAACATTTTCAACCCATTGCCTGTATTGGCAACTCAACTGCTCATGGACATGTTAAACTACCTAGGTTCTCCTTATTGTGGCACATCTGCTTGTGTCTAGTACATTCTAATCCACAGTCTCCAGTGTTCTGGGTGATGTAGCTGTGGAGTGTTTATGAAAAGGACATGTCACAAGAAGAAACACATTCAGGTCTTAAATTCTCTGGATGAAACAACCAACCAAAATTAACATGTCTTGGGTTAATACACAAGTGGTTCACATGCTGGAGCAACTTCATGACACTGGTAAATGGGAAACATTAGCTCATTTATCTTTACAGTTCAATACATATACACATGCATATATTCAATACACAGCAAGAGAATAAAGTGAATTAGCCATCTTAAAATGGAAATGATTTGCTGATAAATTTTCTGTTTGTGCCTTTGAGAGATTGTCATGCATTAACAGTTTCACCTCCATGCAGACTGCACAATCCCAGAGTACAAGAAAAACAAAAAAAATAAATCAAGTAAAATATATACCACATATTGAACATTTTACTTTGGCATTTTCATCTGAAAACTTAGGAAACTGGAGATTTCCTCTGCCTTATCCAGTTGTAATTTACGGTGGCGTAAATAAATAAATACTTAAAAGTATTATCATGCGGCGCTCTGAGAATCAAGTCAGAACATTACAACATTACAGTCGTAATTTAATGAGAATAAAGTCGAAGCCAGAAAAAGTCATCATTTTACGAGAATAAAGTCATAATTTTACGAGAATAAAGTTGTAGCCAAAAAAGTTGACATTTAATGATCGTCCCCGAATCCAAATGAATACAGAGTGCAGAAGACAGGCGCTTGGATGAGTTAAAGCTTACATAAATGCCCCTTAAGGATATCAAACTTTGAAGTACTGACATATTAGACAGATCTGCACCGCAATTTAGCTGCCACTGCTCCACTTGTGCGCATCAATCACAAACTGTATGAAGTAGGCTACATTTTCTCCCCGTGGAGTGACCAGACTCCTCTTGGAAATAGCCCGCAGAGCGTGGCGCTCCTCGGTGCGCACTGGGCAGGACACAGGCTGAGCCCCAGAGCCACAAACTCGGAGGAGTATGGGTATGGGCTGGAGAAGGCTCAGCTCATACCCATACTTCTCTCTACTTAGCTTCTCTGCTGTTTTAAACATGGCTACTTTGCGCACCAGTCACCGTTCAATAACTTCAGCCTCTCATTATGGGCGTGTGGAGCCGTGTGCACTGGGCAGCCCTGGTTTTATGCACCGATTATAATGTAGCCTAATGTTAATGTTTAATGTTTAAAAGGCCAGCAATATAAACTTCTACTATCGTACATAGTTTTTAATATAATGTTTTAACTCAAATAAGGGCCATTCTCTTGCACTCTGGTCATGGTGGCGAATTGCTCTTGGCCCTGAATTTGGAAAAAAATTACATTTTTACATTGACTACGACTTTATTCTTGTAAAATTATAACTTTGTTCTCACAAAATTGTGAATTTATTCTCGTATAATAATGACTTTAATGTTAAAATATTACAATTTTATTCTCATTTATTTATTTATTTTAACTGACCCTTATACTCCGTCGTATTATACTCCGTCATAGTAATTCACCTACCTTAGAATAAACTTCTCCTCTAAAAACTGATAATACCCGTGTGAGATGCAACTATGTCACCATTTGAATTCTTAATTGCACTGATTTGGCGCAGCTTGGTGTGCTTTCAGTTGGCTGGTGAGGAATTTACTTTTTCACCAGATTTATACCACTTTTGTTTTAGTCAAACAAGAAAATATTCAACATTTTTGACAAAATTGTATTTGAATCATACTTAACTTTCAGCAAGCAGGTGCAGAAGAGTTATAGTTTCACCTCAGCTAATTAATGGTCAGAGAAAGCTCTTGGAGAGGATTGAGTCATTCAAGGGACCACCTCAGCCTCACCAAGTCAAGAGAAAAGAAGTGACTGTTTAATTAATGTCATATACTTTGGTTCAATTTTAACTTACCTAACCTAAAAAAGTTGGTGATCCTGCTGTAGAATATTGCACACATTACCTTATAATTGATATAAAATGTATATTAATTTCCATCCTTGTCCTAGATGGCATACTAATGCTATGTAAACATTCAGCTTCTCAGTATTTTGTTTGTTTAAAATATAATTTTGTGAGGCTTTGGAAGATGCTGAGGTTAAAAGGTCAATGGTGCTTGTGTGAGTTCTTCTCTCAAACAGAAAACACTCTGTTCCACCTTGTGATATAATGTGGTAATACAGGAAGTTCTCCACTGTGTTTTTATGCAGCACAGGTTGTCTGGAGCAGAGAGCCCAGTAGGTCAGCCAGCCAGGCTGAGTTAAATCCTGTGGTCACAACTGTTCCAAGTGTCATCTGATGAGAAGGACAGCACTATAGAATCTCTGTACAGTCTTCCCCTTAGGCCTAAGCAAGCATCTACCATTACTACAGCATACACCACAGCTGTCAGTAATGAATGGATTACTAAAATAAAAGCATCTGAGGGGTTTTACATGAATGCATACTTTGTTTAGACTATTTCCATGAAAACAAGTGCGACTCGCTAACTGTTGTGGCAATGCAACTGGGAACTCTCCATTGTTATAATGGCAACACAAAGTTATTAAGAATATAACTTCTCTGTTATGTCAAAAATATGAATATTGTACCCTTGCAGATACTGTACTTTCTTTTATTCCCAGGACACCACTTTCATGTTGGACAAACGCAGTCAATACGCTTTAAAGAGCCCTGATGCTTTAGAAAAAAGGAGTAGTGTGACTTATGGAGACTGTTCCCTACAACATAGACCTGAGCTGTGTGGCTCACTACTAAAATTGCCCAATAGGTTTTCCATAGAAATGCATGTTTTGTCTCTATGCTGTAAACTGAAATGGTGTGTTTGAGATGGTATTGAAGCCTGTAAAAGATGGGAAAATCATGAATGTCAAGCTTTGCTGATGCTAGATGATGCACAGTGAAATAAAAACATTACACAAAAACAACAAACAAAAAAAAACATACACAGTGCAGATAAATCAACTCAGATCAAAGTCCTGCATAACCACAGACTTGAGTGAAGATTTTGAGTGTTTTAGAAAATGATTTGTGCAGCTCTGTGTCCAGTCAATAGTAAGCTTGCTTTCAGGATGACTGAGCTTGCCACCTCATTCAGCCATTACTTCAGCTCACACAGCTGTTACTGGATGAGATGACAACACCAGAAAGTGTCCCTTTTTTAAAACTTTTACAGAAGCTGTTACAGAATCAGGCAATACACACATATCCACATACTACTGAGATAACAACATTATAATAGTATCACTGAACAATGGAATGTTTATGCAGCTGAATGGTTTCACCTGAATGGTATCGTTTTGGATGCTGGAGGCTCATGTTTACCATGTCCCAGTAACTCCTCCCTCTTCTCCACCTCTTACACCACTTCCTGCATAGGTAATATCCTAGGTTTACATTCAACCATATTCATGTATGTTGTATATGTTGTTGTATTGGCACAATTTCACCCTTGAACATCATTTGTAAATGTGGATGGTTAAATGTCACTTTATTACACAGTAATAAGCTGTTTGATAGACTATAACTATAATGATTTATTTTTGTTTCCAAAGGACAAATTATTGACTCCTAACACTATGTTGCACCTGAGAGGAATTCTGAAGAGAAAAATCATCTTTAATTCATCTTTTTTTTTAATGTAAAACAGCGTATCATTAAACAATGCATCGTCTCTTTTGTCAGATACATGGTTACAACAGCTTATATGCCTACATAATAGTGGTGTTTCCGGAGTAAAAGTGCAGTCATGGATGTATAATTCTTCATGCTTTTAATTCTTAGCAGTAAACAGGAAGTGTAGCGCTCCTGTGGAAGTGTGTGAAGTGTGTGCCACTGCGCTCTGCGGCCGGTCCTCTGCTCAACTGGATCTGATGGGACACGTTTATCACCTAATTCATAGACTGGAGATCTATAAGGCTGTGCCTCATCTGTGAATGGCTCTAGTCAGCTAGTTTTCTAGCCCAGCGGGGTTTCAGATGGAAAGATGATCGCCTCTCTTTCTAGAGGAAGTTTGCTGGATGATGTTCTTCATGGGGGCTTCAACGAGGTAACGTTCTCTTACTGATGTTTACAAAGTGTTAGCTTTTGGATGATCCCGACTCTATTTATTACACATAACTTGTTTAAATAATTTTAACAATGGGGTAATTCTTGCTCTAGACTCTCACAGAAACTAACTATTTGACATGTTGTGACTGTTATACGCGTTTGAAGCGCTGTGTTTGGCGCTGTTTCCTCTCGTGCTCCAAACTGCGCTGTGCAGTAATTATTACTGTGGACTTGACATGTATGCGGGGTTTGGACATGTCTGCAGTCCTTTGACATGTCTGCAGTCCTTGGACATGTTTGCAGTGTTTGTTTGAGCTCGGCTGCTTCTTTCTTTGTGGCGTTTCCCGGACGACGCGCCTGTCACGTGACCTGCCGGTGTTGGTAAATGCCTTGGCCCATCACATCCTGTGCCCCTGTGATATGTTCATGTTCTTATTCAGTTTATGTAACATTTTTGAATGCCAAATTTCAACTATTCAACTTGTCTTGATTAGTACTACACCGACAGCGCTGCTTGTCTCGACTAATACATAACATAAACAATTAGGTCTATGAAAATGAGTTTAGTTATGTAGACTTGTTGTTTGTTAAAAATGTATTAAGGAGAAGTATGTACCTATACATCAGCCTGTTTTCTAACAAACATAAGCTTTTCTTCTGTTTTAGTGTATTAGTAGCACATGATGAAATCTCATGTACTGTATATTTCCTGTATAGCAGCAGCTGGTGACATATGTGTCCTGGGTGAACACTCAGCTGAAGAGGAAACCAGGACTGAGCACCATTTCTGATCTGAGGCATGACCTGCAGGATGGAGTAGTGCTCACGCAACTTATCGAAATAGTTGGTAAATACACATCACTTCATCTACATATTTTTGCATTTTGCTATAATTATAAATAAACTGTTGAACTAGTTGTTCCTACAGACTTTGTAAAATGTCTGTCTTGTGTCCTGTCTTTCTTGTGAGCAGCTGGGGAAGTATTGGAGGGTGTGCATCCAGTGCCTCAAAACAAAGATGAAAGCAGAAAGAACGTTGAAAAAGTGTTGCAGTTCATTTCCTCTAGACACATACGGATGCCACACATCTCTGCAAAAGGTACATTAAATAAGCAATAAGTGTTTTTCAAATAATGACTTTGTTTTTTTGTTTTTAATGCCAAAATATCTTTACAGATATTGTTGAGGGCAATCTGAAATCTATCATGAGGATAATACTTGCGTTGGCTGCTCACTTCAAGCCTTCAGCCTATCACAGAGCAACTTCAATAAGTGGAAGAAGTGTAAACAGGGCCTCAACCAATCACAACCCTCTGTCGACTGTGGCTCTGGCCCAAAGAGCAGCTGCAGCTCTTGCTTCAGCACGCATCGATGCCTCCCAGCCACCGCGCACCACACGTCTCCACAGGTCCACCAGTGTAGATCTTATTCTCAATAAACATTTATTACTTGTTATGCACATAATGTTGGCAAGCACACACAAGTACATCCTTTCTGCCCTCTGCTGGATACATGAATAGGCTCCAGTAACAGCAAGCTCAAGTGGTGGATTAATAGATATAACAGGGGCAGCATGAATGTACACTTGAAAATATGTGATATGTTTGTTTTTTTTTCAGTAGTTGGGATTCTGAGGAAAAGAGTGTGTCTGTACGTGCATTGGTTAAACAATATGAGAGAAAAAACCCAAATGAGCCGGACGATGACACCTCCAACAGGTAAACACTTTTTACATAAATACTATATCATCATATTCACATAGTTATTGTACTTAATCAAATGTTAAAACTCCTCTGGTCATTATGAATACTCATTGTTCAGATAAACACAAATACTAAACATATTTTGAGTGTCTTTTGCCTGCAGTTGATTTCATTTTTGTCTTTGACATCTTCCCAACACTGAGCCTCTTTTTGTGTGTCAGTGTTGTGTTTGAGCACATGACTCTGGTTTGAATATGCAGGCAACCAAGTAGAAGCAATTAACAGACATCTCATTGTGTTCACATGTGACTCCCAAGCATATTAAATATATTATTTAAAAAACAAAACAAAAACAACTATATTTAATATTTACAATATTTACAATGTAAAAACAGCAATGACATGAGGTGCTCATTTGTACATATTTAAATGTAATTTTATTACATTTACACAGTACTGACTTTTTATCTACCCTAACTGTATTCTGGTACAGTTACTCTTTCATTTGGTGGTATTCAGAGTACAGTTACTTTCCTAAATTAAAATGAATATATATTATCAATGTAACATTTACTAATGATGCTGAAATAAACTTTGGTGATAATTGGTCTAAGCAGCACCATGTGCAGCACCAGTAGCTGGAGGCAGCGGGGTGGGAAGAGTTCTGATACTTCTAAAAGAAGTATCAGAACTTTGAGCTGATGTAAAATTTAGACCTTTTTGGGATTATGTTTATATCTCAGCCACTATGGGAGGGATGCAAATTAAATGGTAAGAACAGAATGTATTTCATGTATTTATGTAATATATTTTTGGTCATTAGCTTAAGTCTATAGAACCAGTATCCCTTGAATATCCCTTGACTGACAGCCAATCCAATGGAATAAGCATAGGATTGTTAAATTAGATTATTGACCATTTTTTCATTTATTTCCTGTTTGTTTAACCTTTTTAAAGCCTGGGCTCTACCAGTCCTCTTTCCTCTCCGAGAACTGGGCCAAGCATCCAGTTTGAGAGGATTCAAAATGAGCAGCAGCAGCAGACCAGTAAGTTTCAACACAAACTATATATGAACAGCTACACAATAAACCTTTAACAAACCTTCCTGTCTGTAGGTGAATCTACTGTTGCCATGGTAACATCATGGGAAGACTCTATCAGCGACGACTTGGAGAAGGAGGTGCTGGAGACTCGCAAGATGGTGTCCGCCTTACAGGTAACCTGAGCTCCATATGTGTCTCTGCACGGGGTTATTCTAATGGGGAATAAAAAACTCAAATGGTCTTTAAGTTTGCTCTCATTCATATCTATAATTGTGTGCAGCTTAGTTAAGATTTCAATATTCTTCACAGCTATGTTGTTTCTATTAAATTATCATCACAACAGTTTATGTACGTTTTTGTTCAAAAGTGCATAAGAGAGCTGCTTAACTATCCAATATATGTATGTACACATACATATATTGGAGATACATATATATATATATATATATATATATATATATATATATATATATATATGTGTGTGTGTGTGTGTATATATATATATATATATATATATATTTCCCCTTTCCAGAGTTCAGTCTTGTGTCACATGATGTCCTGTGTTGTAGAACTTGTTGCTTCACGGTTCACTGCCTGAGGACGACCAGGATATGTCTCTAAAACTGGATCAATGCAACGATGAACAACAACTGGTACTGATACTGTCTCTTGTATTTATTTTTTTTACCCTAAATTATCTTAGCTTTTATGTCCTCTGCTTTTTCATCCCCCTTTCTGTCTTTTGTGGGTTGGGGCAGATTGTGTTTCAGTCTCCTACCTATGCGTGTGTGTGTGCGTGTGTGTGTATAGGAGCCTATCACTTTACCTGAGTGGGACGAGGTTCTCACACTTTGTTTGTCTCTCAGACTGTACTTCGCAGTCGCTTGGACCAGAGTATGGAGGAGGCAAAGGAACTCAAGGTAGTGCTTTCATTAATATTCGAGCATGTTTATGCTACTATGCAAAAAGTTTAGGACTGTGTATCAAAATAGCTTCAACAAATACAAAATTATAGGGTGGTTTATTGATTGACTTTGGGTGTGTCTGTCTATCTAACTGTTTAATCCTGAAGTTGTTAATGATTGTTGCATCATTTTAAGAAAAAGGCCAAATAAACTAGGAGCTAGTTAAACTTGTTTCTATATTTTTTGTGTTTATCATTAAACATTTGACAATTTACATTTTGGCAATTGTGTGAATAGATTCAAATTAATACACCTTTTTCTTTTTATTGAGGCTCATGTCTAGTCACAGTAATAATGTTGATACATCCTTAGTTGAAGTGTATTGTCTTTTACAACAGAGGGAAGTGCTGCGCTGCAAGCAAGAAATTAGAAACTTACAAGGGGTAAAGGTAAGACCAAAACTAACCTCAAATGGCCTGTGTGTCTAAGGTCAAAGGTAGTAACCATTTTCTGTGTGCTAAATAATCAGGAGGCCCAGCAGCAGAGACTGTGCTCTCAAGAGACATCCATCCTGCAAATGAAACAGGAATTACTGAGGGCCAGCATGACACGGGATGAACTCAACAACCAAAACGTATGTGTCCTCAATATAATGTTTATTTTTATTTTATTAAATCGTATAGATTATAGTTTGTGTTCTGGACTTTAGAGAGAGCTGCAGTGGAAAGTAGAAGAATCAAACAGATTATGGGGAGAATGCAAGGTAAGGTAATGGTTATGTTTTAATAAATTCTTGTAAATAATTTGTTAAAAAGTCATTTTCTTTAACAATTTTTGATGAGACATGAGATATTATTTATTTATTTATGTTTAATTATGTATGTATTAATAACTTTAATTATTAGTAGTGCCACCTGCAAATGAAATGAAAATATCCTAAATGTATTTCCTTCTGATCAACTGGCTACAGAAAGAGATAGTACAGAAGGATCGACTCCTGCAACAACTGAAGCACAAACTAGAAGAAAGTCAAAAGCACCAGGTTTGTTTATTTGTTATAATCAGAACATTTTACAGATTTTATAATATTTGTAATTTCTTGTCAGTGTGAACTGCAAAGAGAGTTGGAGCATAAGAACGCAATGCTACAGGAGCTAAGGAATAGAGATTTGCAACAGGTAAAAACAGTATTTGTACATCTAACTGTGTAATTATTTCTTCTTTTTATTTTACGTTTTTCTTACTTTATTTTATTTTATTAGATTACCACAGATAACAATGGATTTTTCAACCCAGGAAGTCCAACATCGCCTGTGACATATGTGGGTTGAATTTTTCATATTAAGTTATTTTTTAGCTTTAACAGTGTTTGTATAATAATAATAATAAAAAAAATGTTATTATATATTACAGCCCTTTACATTGCTGGTTTATAAAATGTGCCATATAAGTTTGGATTTGAACTATTGTTAAAAACTAAGGATAAGGCTCAGATGGCTAAAGTACTCTAAAAATACTGAGGGAAAAGAGTAAAATAAATGTTACAATCAGCAACTAGACAGCATATTAACTTGTTGCCCCGCATGCTCTTGTTTTGTCTACCGGTAAATAATATTTGTTTGTTGGATGGTTTTTCAGCCAACGGAAGAGGTGCAACTGCTCAGAGACTCTCTGAGGAGTTTAAGAAACAACTTTCATGATCACGACCCACAGCAGCACACACTGGACACTCTGGAGCAGGGAATCGTGTCACTGATGGACAGACTGCATGTGCTGCACCCACACAGGGTTAGCTTTGTTACCTGTTCATTATAAAACTATATATCTGATTGGCAAGAATAACTTAAAGACAAATATACATCAAAATCAATTATAAGGCCAAAATGAAGACCAAACTTTTTTGCCAGGAAATAACAGCAGACTGTAACAAACAATGGAGTCTTGAGCTCAGTGCGGTGCTAGTGTACATGTTTTAGCCATAGATTTATAATAAGAACTTCCATAGTTTTAGCTCAGTCCAGGACTTGATCTAGGGATGGGACGAGATTTTGTGATCTCACGAGATCTAATTGTTATGAAACTGTGTGCACATGGGAAAAACAATCTTGCAAGATCCGTCTTTACATTTGGCACTGACATGAAAGGGTTATGCCTCGGTCAGACTCTAGAAAACTGCCTATCTTTGAGCTGAGCTTGAACTGTAGCTGAAAGACTCCTCCACACAGAGACTGTAGCTCACATATTCAGACAGAGAACACTTTACTTTTACTTCATAGTGATAGGACCAATATTGACTCAAATGATCAGTGCTAAATTTGGTTTAAAAAAAAAAAAGATCATTTAAATAATATGATCAAATATAACCACATCTATTTTACCTTCAGACAGCGCAGAACATGCCGTGTTTTCCACTCTTAAACATTCAAAAATATTCACAAAGATATTTAGGCCTTCTTTACCAATAACTTAGTTTAAAGTAAGAAAGGAGAGAGAAGCACTCCTTCTTTGTCTTTGTCCCTCTACACCAAGAGCAGTGGCAGTGGGGGAGAGGAGGGAGGTGCTGAAGTGACAGAGAGAACAGAGGAGCAGGTCCAGTTTTAGTCTAATCATGTAAATAATACAGATCTGTATTAGACATATTGTACAAATGTGTAAATCATGCACACTTTATTTTTTATTTTTTTCTATTAATACAAGTTTATTTAATCCTTAAGCTCAAACAATGTAATATTTTCCAGGGACGAGGGAAATCCCCAAGGCGAAAAGGTCAGTTTTATGAGTATTTATAAATATCTCATATATTCAATAATTTTCACTATTCACTATTGTTAATCACAGAGATCAATCAGCCCCAAGTCTCTTCATCTGCCTCAACAAAATTTCTGTATTTTGCTGGAAAATCTCCTACGCCTTCAATGATCCACATACCAAAGAGGTACTCCCATTTACATTTTATCTTAACATAAGCAGGCAAAATTCAATTGTTTTTTAAATCCCAGACTCGGTGAAGTGACTCTTAAAGACGTTAAGGCAGCTGTGGATCGGGAGGGGAACTACAGGTACCACTTCAAAGCACTGGACCCTGAGTTTGGCACTGTGAAAGAGGAGGTAAGGCCATCAGAAAACTCATACAGATATTATCATCTGACCTGAAATTACATCTGAAATTGGCTTATATTCACTTTGTTTAGGTTTTCCTGGATGGAGCAATTGTTCCGGGCTGGGAAGGGAAAATTGTGGCTTGGTTAGAAGAAGATGGCCAAGAAAGGTAATGTATTTTTTGTGTATTGTGTCTATATGTATTGTTTTCAAGATTGTATGATTGAACTTATGCCATTTCTTCTTGTAGGCCTGTGTAACCACAATGGGAACACTTGTATTGTATAATTGATCAACTGTCCCTAGAGGCACATAGACACAATCTTTTATTATTTATAGTTTACTAGAAACACTGTATATTTGAGTTGATGAGCATTTGCCATCTGGTAGTGTAAGATACCTTTGTGCCTTCACATATAACTGCATTTTTACAAAAGGACATATGTATGTAGAAATGTGGAATAATAATTGAATTACTTCTGCAGTGTTAGACAGTACTGTATCACATTTTTTATCATTCAGACTGTGGAGCAGCAAAGTATTTATTTTTCGTAAAACTATGAATTATTGTAAAGCAGTGTTTTTTGAATGGTATTTTACTATGTAGGCCCTGTGTTACTGTAATGATGTAATGACCATCCTTAACAGTATTTACAGTTATTTAATAGGCACCACATTCACAGGTAATACTGTAAATTTGACTGTAGTATAGTATAGTGTTTCCCTTTTGGATTTATGGTCTGTTGTCATTGTAGTCACTTACTTTCTCTTGGAGCAGTGATTCTGGTGAAGTGTTTGGGTGTTGGTAAAATAGGTAAAACAGTACCATCTGCAATACATGTAAGCCTACTAAACTACAGAATGAGTGTTTACTAAGCTTTATAAGCTTAGACGTGAATTTGCCAACAGTTTACCTTATTCTTTACCTGTTCATTCACAAACAAGCCAGAAAATGTAAGATTTGCCAACTATAGTTTGAAAAAGTATGTTAGAACAACTGGATTTAATTTATTTTTATGTAAAGAATTTCAATTTTAAAATAAACTGATTTTAGTAATATAACATCCTTTTGTTTTTGTGTGCATTCATCTTAAACTCAAAACCCTTTCTACTACATAATGATACGAATCATTACGACACTTTACGACAATTCTTACTGACTTACGTGTGAAAGAGAAGTAAGCCGTAAGTGGTGGTGTTTTGGGAAGGGGGAGGTCATTGGAAAGTGAGCTGCCGCTAAGGACCGGTGTTTTGGGCACTGAAACTAAAGATTAGGTTGTTTTATTCGATGTCGGTGTAGATCTATTGCAGCACCTCCGTGTAGTCTTTGAACAGCTTTGAAAATGCTCCGTCTCGTTCTGCGGCTGAGGCCGTCCGTCAGGCTGTCATGTCCCCGTGTCCTCCCCGGGCCTTCTGCTGCTTCGGGGTCTCGTCCCATGCCCCGAACCAGCTGCCTAAGACGGTTTCATGGCGGAGCGGCTGCCCGGACAGTGAGCTGGGGCCATAGTGTGAGTCACAGGGGGGTTCTGCGGAGTATAGGAGCTCCAGGCTGCGGGCAGAGCCGCTGCTACAGTCTGCCGCCTCATCAGAAGGTACGTCCCGGACCGGGCAGATCCATAGAGAGCTGGGCCATTAGCCTGACCAGGCTAAACTTCATGAGCATCACAGTACAGCACACACCAACATATTTTGTCCAACTAAATTAATGTCCTTATCCACGTCGTGTCATTGGTGTCACGTTGTCATTGAAGCTGCTTCAAAACACGTCCTTGTCCCGCATCAGCTCTTCTGTCCAGTATACTTGGGAAATATGGATTTATGTTTATTTTGCGTAAAATATGCAGGTGTGGCCCATGCTTTATTCGTTATCTATTTGTCAAATGTGCATGTTTTAATCAAATAATGACACAAGATCAGCCTTGGGACATGGCTTCAGTTAATAATGCTGTTCATAAAATACCATATGGTGAAACAAAACAAAGCAAGTCAATGTTAGTTTTTTATGGCATAATTTCTTCTCTTCTCCACAGGTAGAGCTCCCTGCACTGTCCCCCACCATGCAGACAGGAACCATTGCCCGTTGGGAGAAAAAGGAAGGAGATAAGATAAGTGAAGGTGACCTCATTGCTGAGGTAAGGGGGGGGGGGGACTCAGTGTGTCTAACGATGTTGTTGTAATTAAGATCTTGAGTGAGAAGGATGGGCTCCTGTTTGCAGGTAGAGACTGATAAAGCTACAGTTGGTTTTGAGATGCTCGAGGAGTGTTACTTGGCGAAAATTCTTATACCTGAAGGAACAAGAGATGTCACTGTTGGAGCAGTTATATGTATTACAGTTGACAAGTAAGTTAATAATTTTATCATTAATCTGGACTCAGCCGTGACATAAATTCAACACGCAATGCTTAACATAACTTCCCAAGAGTTAAAACGGGAAAAATGTGGAAATTGTGTACCTTCACAGACCTGAGCTTGTGGAAGCCTTTAAAGATGTAACACTGGACTCCATCACTGCAGCTGGTGCACCTCCTCCTCCTGCAGCGTCTGCTCCTCCTCCACCCCCTGCTGCAGCTCCACCCTCGGTTCCAGGCAGCTCCTATCCCTCTCACATGAAGGTACATAAATACCCGCGTTAGGTGTACAGCTGCAAATGTGGCTAGTTGTACTTAATTTATGTAAGAAATTGTTCATTTTGCCTTCACCCTATTAAAGATAATGTCTCGTTGCAGATTACACTTCCGGCTCTGTCTCCTACAATGACAATGGGAACTGTGCAGCGGTGGGAGAAAAAGGTTGGAGAGAAGCTGAGTGAGGGAGATCTGCTTGCTGAGATTGAGACTGACAAGGCGACCATTGGTAAATCCACACAGTCCACACAGGCCTGCAATGAAGCACAAATAAAATATAATTATTACACAGTTGTGTTTATATATAGGTTTTGAGGTTCAGGAAGAGGGCTATTTGGCAAAAATCATGGTCCAAGAAGGAACTAGGGATGTCCCACTGGGAACACCGCTCTGCATTATTGTGGAAAAAGAGAGTGACATTGCGGCCTTCAAAGACTATGTTGAGACTGGGGTAGCAGAGGTTTCCACCCCTCCTCCAGCCCCAGCACCTGCTCCTGTAAGTTGGACTTCCACAAAACCAAAATACACCTTATTTTAAACCTGTGAATTAATTCATTTCTTGTAGGCTGCAGCTCCAGTGGCCCCCGCATCAGCCCCCACACCAACAGCTGCAGCAGCAGCCCCGGTTGCTCCCAGGAAGGGTCGTGTATTTGTGAGCCCGCTTGCCAAAAAAATGGCTGCAGAGAAAGGAATTGACCTTGCACAGGTTTCAGGTGAATTCTTACACAATGAAAATGTTCACTAATGTACATATATGTTAAGAATATATTATAACTGAACTGTTGATTGTACAGGATCTGGACCAGATGGACGAATTACCCGGAAAGACATTGAGAGCTTTGTTCCTCCAAAAGCTGTACCTGTAAGTCAGAGTTTCTTGAATTGAGTGGTTGAAATAATTTTGTCTGTTTATTATTATTATTGATGGTGGTGATTGACTCTTGTAAACAGGCTGTAGCTGCTGCTCCTGCCCCAGCCCCTGCTGCTCCTGCTGCTGTACCTCCAACTGGAACCTTCACTGATATTCCCATCAGCAACATTCGCAAAGTAACTTACACCTAATCTTATATCCTCTTGCTT
Organism: Periophthalmus magnuspinnatus; assembly: GCF_009829125.3. Classification (NCBI taxonomy): domain Eukaryota; kingdom Metazoa; phylum Chordata; class Actinopteri; order Gobiiformes; family Gobiidae; genus Periophthalmus; species Periophthalmus magnuspinnatus. The sequence goes on along the minus strand of NC_047139.1, from coordinate 29,223,435 downwards.
TCACTATATTCACTATGATCACTAATATAGCCCAGTGCCCTGTTTATTAGGAGGCAAACTTATTTCAAGAGTGTGTCTCTGGTGCTTTGACCTGAGCTCCATGTCTTAACCTTCAGACAGAACTATCGTTTATCAACACACTGACTGACACATCATGTTTCTATGTGATGAATTATGGATCAGAACTGAGGGGCATAAATCCATCTTTCCCACAGGTCATTGCTCAGAGGTTGATGCAGTCCAAGCAAACCATCCCTCACTATTATCTGTCAGTCGACGTCAACATGGACCAAGTACTGGAGCTTCGCAAAGAGCTCAATGCTGTGAGTGTTTACTTGGAGCTTGTAACAGAAATCAAAATGTTTGCTTTCATGTCACACCATTGCAAAGTAAATCTTAAGTTATTTATGTCCTGTGGATCTAAAATGCTTCTCACTGCAGGAGGTGAAAGCACAGAATATCAAGCTAAGTGTGAATGACTTCATCATCAAAGCCAGTGCTCTGGCCTGCCTCAAAGTCCCTGAGTGCAACTCCTCCTGGATGGAAACAGTAATTCGCCAGTGAGTATGCTAATACTCACATGTTATTTATTATTAATTATATAGGTAAACTCTCCTATACTATAATGTGAATGCTACTCTGTGCCCTGAAACATTAGACTCACTATAGTGGGGTGTTATTTCTTCTATAAATCTTTTACTAGCTCAAACTCCTTTTTTTGTTTTTATTGTTAAATGTTAATGCTATATGTAATGTAATGGCATATGCCTGCCAGTAAGGGGCGCTCAAAGCCCACTATGTTTTATCTGTTGCAATAATCATTTTCAGGCTTCTGCCAATATCAGAGCCAATATTATTATTTTTTATTTAATTTTTTTTTATGTGTTTTTGGCATTGTAACAACATTGATGATCTTCCTTTTTTCAGAAATCATGTGGTGGACGTGAGTGTAGCTGTAAGCACACCCAATGGTCTCATCACTCCCATAGTGTTTAATTCCCATGTCAAAGGACTGGCTGCTATTAGCTCTGATGTAGCTGCTTTAGCCGCTAAAGCCAGAGAAGGCAAACTGCAGCCTCATGAGTTTCAGGTAAAATACATGAGTGCTGTTTTCTGTGAGTTATTTTGCTATTATTATTTTTTGTAGAATAAAAACATGTCAATTTGGGGTTTTTTGTTCATCAGGGAGGCACCTTCACAATTTCTAATTTGGGAATGTTTGGCATCAAGAATTTCTCAGCGATAATCAACCCTCCTCAGGCCTGTATCCTTGCCGTCGGAGGTTCCGAAAAGAGACTTCTTCCTGCAGATAATGAAAAAGGGTTTGTGATAATTGTAATAACACATAGACACAACAATCAAGTGTTACACAAGTTAAATACACAAATGACCTTTTCATCATTGCACATGTGAGTGAGTGGGATTTTAAATGTGGGAGGCAGATGAAAGAGAGATATTTTAAACAGGATAATAAAGAGACTATAAGGCTATTATCTATACAATGGGGGCCTGTTATTGAAATCCTAAATTTTTTGTTAAGTCAATTTAATTATGTTTTCATCAGCCTACTTATTTATTTTGCTCTTGTATAACATAAACAATTAAAATATTTAATATTAGATTAAAAAGTAGGTGCAGAAAGAGGCAAAAAACCCAGAAGTTCTTATATAGCCGTATGAATACATAAAATTAAATATTATAGCTGTCCATTACTTAAATATTACATTTATGCACTATAAAAAATGTCATTAAATTCAAACATGGATTAAAATTCAATGAAACATTCAACAATTGAATGATTCTCAAACGTTACCCTGAAAAATCAAACATTTCCTTAAATTATGATATGCATCACAAGTCAGATGTGAAAATTGACTCCACACTTTACAGCTTCTGTATCTCAGGCAAAACTGAGCTCTTAATGTCACACAGCTTGGAACATGAAAATTGTGAATTTGATGAGTTTTGTATCTATGAATCTCTGCATTAGTTTTTAAAGTAAAATGTGAAATGTCCAGGGATGTTGGTTCTATTATAAAGAACTGTGTACAAAAAATACAAATTTGATAACACTCTTAAATATTAATATTAATTTAGGCGAGGCAAGGCAAGTTTGTGTACGTATTGTGATATACAAATAAAGTAAAGTGCCTTACAGAATAAGAAAGACATTAAAGTCACAATACAACAAATCAAAACATTAATAATTTTATGATTTTATATTACATTATAAGAGAAGAGTGCAGAATAAACCCCTTTCACACACATGCACAACTAAACAGAACCATTTGGAGCCTGGATTTAAACATTGTCAAAGTAGAGGCCTGTCTCATATTTTCAGGAAGACTGTTCCAGGTGTTATGTTAGATATATATATATATATATATATGCGTATATATATATATGCATATATATATATATATATATGCGTGTATATATATATATATATATGCGTGTATATATATATATATATATATATATATATATATATATATATATATATGCGTATATATATATATATGCGTATATATATGCGTATATATATATATATATATAACATAATTTGTTCATTTTGGAGTATTTGTAAAAATCATTTGTCATAAGCAGATAATCGTACTCGCTCCGATTCTATTGAGTAACGCCATCTCATTTTGCCTTGATTGTACAAAAAATAAACATGGATCATTTTGTGGGCAGAGGTTTTTATTTTGTGTTGATCCATGGGTTTCAGAATGATTAAAGTATTTATACCATCATATTGTTTTGAATGGGAAAAAGTCCTCAAAATGTTGATGAATAGGGCCAATAATGCAGTATTCAATATATATACATAAAAATATTATAAGGACAGTTCCTTCATAGAATGACATGACCTGGATCCAGGTGTTCATAGTGTTGTTTTAAAGGGTGTACAATGATTTAGGTTTAGTAATTGTCTTCTTTGCAGGTTTGATGTTGCCAGTATGATGTCGGTGACGCTGAGCTGTGACCATCGTGTGGTGGATGGGGCGGTTGGCGCTCAGTGGCTTGCAGAATTTAGGAAGTTCTTGGAGAAGCCTGTCACCATGTTGTTGTGATTGGACTGAAACCGCACTCCAAACTGCAGCAAAGGGCCACGCCTTTCACTGAAGCGATCTGATTGGTCTAAACCAGTCTGGACTCTCCTGTGATTGGTTGCTCTATAACAGGTCACTCCCACTCACCCTAAAGGAGGAGAGGCAGACTTCACTCCGATAAATGTCTGTCTCCTTGTATATCTCTGTCCTTTTTCTCCAACTCGTACCTATTTATTAAGGGCCCAACCCAAATCAGAACAGAAGTAAGTCATTTGAAGATTGTACGAACATGAAATAAAGGGACAGGTTACACTTTTAGGCAATGATCATATTTATTTCAAAGTAGATTGGATTTTTGTAAAGTTTTATCTTGTTCCTAGGGATGTTCATGTCCAAAGGTGCACCTGTGGAGACGTATGTGACGTACAAGATGGAGCAATAACAAAATTACAAGCACTTAAGTTATATTTATATATTCTGAGCTGTTCTGAGCAACTCCTCAATGAAATACATCACCAAAGTATTTTAAAATGATTGCCCCTTTCACACACAGTATACTGTATTTTTAGCTGAAACGCACAAACCTGGTTCTGGATCTTGTCTCTATTAAATAAAATGGGAGAAGTCAACTTGGTGCCAATTTTATCGTTTGGGAATAACTAAATATAAAGACCGAATAGCAGTTGGATGTGTAAAACTACATCTTACTTGTAAATGTTATATATACATTAAAGGGGAGAGTGTGTATGTCATCTGGACTCTGTTGTTCAGTGTAATTTAAACACATTCAGATAAAGGTTATATTGGCTTAATAGTGTTTCTGTCTTTACTATAGATTTAATCATTTAATGTTACTCATGACTTCCATGAACGTCTCAATGCTTGATTTTCCAATGGTCAGGGTTATTTGATTTTCTATTAACATGTCATTTCATTGCCACGCTGAGAAACTTAATGGAATAAATACAGTACCTCATAGCATACCATACCTGCAATCAATGTTTGTTCTTAGCCGTGATTACTGATTTGTACGTGCATGGGCCAATGCTTTTGAGCTGCAGCTGTTAAGATCATGATTGTATGATGCAGGAATAGAGACGTTACAGTATAATATTTTAGTGTTAAGATTATTGAAAGAAGAAAGTTCACAATTTGATGATTATTCACAATTATGATGCCATGACTATCTTCAAAACCACCTCTCTTTGCCACATTAGTTTGCTCATTTTTTCTGTTATCCTTGTCAAAACCTCCACAGCTGAATCAACTAAATCAGATTACTGACATCAAATCTAACTGTTAAGGTGTCATTTTAATAATCTGATGATCATTACTCCAGAAATCATATAGTGATCTGATTTTTGGTGTGCCTGTAAATATAGCCAGTAGAATATGAGACCAGCTTTATGAAATCAAACTTTCTGAATGGTCAAATAAAGTTAATGTTACATAAACAAGATAAAACGGCAGTTTATAGATTTAAATTACTAAAGCTTTTTCTGCTTCCAAAATTGTCTTAATTATCTTTTGGAAGGTAATTCCAATGATATTGTGACCTAAATTATTTTAATAAATGCAACAAATAATGTTGATATCTCTCTGCAGGAGTAAAGTGTAAGCCTGGACATAATTCACTGATGACTTTATCACGCTCACTGGACGGCTTACTGCACAAGTCAGATCCACTTTCTGGAGATGAACCTGCGAGCCATAACAATGAGCGAGGGAGATTTGGAGTGTGTAAAATCCCTGTGCAGTCATTCACAGTATTTTGACACTTGCCAAGAGCCTCACGAGGAAGCTAAATCTGACAGAATGTGATCTTCTGTGCAGTGGTTGGCGCTCTATAAACCATTTTAAAAACACAACTTAGAATAATAGGTAGTAACTTTTAAAATAAATATCAGGGATAAAATATATCAAAATAGTACATAAAAAGCCATGTTTCAAAGGCCAAAGCAGAAGAATTGATTGCCCGCTTAAAAGGGCTGTGCAATTAATCAAATTTGAATCAAGATCAAGGTTATGAAATGGCATTTCCAATTGTCAAAAATCAGGTTTTTAGTCAGGATTTCAACAGCCAAATCCTCAGACTTTGGATGAAGAAATTTAACTATTTTCTGTGTGAATCATTAAATGTTTGTAGTTTGTGTTCAAAAAAGTAACTGAAAGACAATTTTCTTTATTTATAATTAGACTAAATAAAATTGAAAGTCATCAGTGTGATTAATGATTTTTCTCATATCCGCCAGTCTGTTACTTAATCAAGGAGAGGATAAGGACAGCCCAGATCACTGGTTTCACTACTGCTATTACCTCTAACAGCCTGACATTAGGAAACTATTCCCTGAACTAGGCCAACCTTAATGAAATATACTTAGTGACCCTCTTGTGTTTTCCAGTGGCATCTGAGTGAATGGAGCAAAATGAGTGAGCAAATTGGGTGGGTAGGGTGTTGGATTAATCATGCATGCCTAGTTTTTGGGGGAGCAGTTTGCAGTCTGGGTGGAGGCGGTGTAGTTGGTGCCATGGGTGACACAGGAACAAGATGGATGCTGTGGACACTCGCTGTGCATCTTTACTCACTGCAGAGTGGTAAGCTGAACTTTTACATTTAGGTAAAAGATTTAGGTCAATGGATTTAAGGTGCAACTAACAACAACCATAACCTGGTACAGTGTAGTGACATAGAAAGAACCTATTTTATTCATTAGTTAAAAAAGGCTAGTTCAGCTGCTGATGTTCTTAATCAATTTCCCCATTGTGGGACAAAGTTCAAGTTCTCTCTTTAACCTTAGAGTTACAGGTCTTATAGAGAGGAACCCCTCTCTTTATTTGTAAATTTCCTCCCAAATGTAAAACATGCCATTCTTAAGCCATTGTCTATTTGCAGGTGGATGTGTGTTTTTGGTTTATTTAACTAATCTGATTTCTTTATCCTGGAAAATGTAATCCTTTTTTTCTTAACGATATAGTACCAGATTTGTGTTCAGTAAAGGCATTAGTGTAGCTGACCTAATCCCAACAGGACTTGATTGTTCTTGTGCGATTGGTTTGGCTTACCCCCAGAGCTGCCAGGAGTAATTATCACATAATATGCACAGTGCATTCCCACACACAACAAAAGCCTGTGGTGACAGGAGGAGGGGAGGGCTGTCTCTGTTTCAACTTCAAATGGAGACTGTATTATTCTTAGCAAGTGTTAAGTGTACACTATACAGAATCAAAAACCGATACTTATACTAAGTTATCTGAAGATTATAATGTACAAGTACAAGTCATTTTCCACACCAGTGGTTATAATTTTTTGGCTAACTGGTGCATTACAGGTGCTCTTACAGTGACCATGAGGGAGTCCAATTTGGAGGTCCTCAGAGGTGATGCAGTCACCCTCCCCTGTTCCTTTTTCACCTCCAGCCCTCTAACCAAACTTAATGTTATTTGGACCCTGGCTCCATTCTCCAGCCCAGAAAACCCGATACAGGTAAGAGACAGTCATATGAACATACTATGTGAAGTATGGTTCAGCAGTAAGTACTGTATGTATTGTACACAGAACAGACCCAACAGGGTCTGAACAATGATGAAAATGTCATGGCACAGATGTGTTGTTTTATAACTGTTTTTTTGGTAATATATGCACATAATATTTCTGTTATCATACTATATTCTTCAAATTGCACTTTGCACCAGTGTTAATACTGCAAATTGATTCTTTTATATGATATTTTTGTGATATTTGACCCATGGTATGTAAACTTGCAGGTCATTGTTTATGACCACGGACAGATGATGGAAGACCCCTCGTTCATTGGCAGAGTAGGCTTCACAGGTATTAAAGAAATGGAGTTAATATTATATAAACAAGATGTTTCATTTGAAACTAAACATTTGATTTTCTACATCCTTCTTTGTATTTAATATATTTGCTAAAATTGCCAAGAGCGAAGTTCATATGTAGGTAGGTGAAATGTTTGGTTTACTCGTGTTTAGTTCCCTGACCCTCGCAGGTGTTCCGTGGAGTGCAGACATCATCCTGAATGACACAAGGGAGGCTGATGCTGGAGTGTACCGCTGCATGGTCAACAATCCTCCAGAAACCGCAGACCTGGGTATCGGAGAGCTCACTCTCACTGTTCTGTGTGAGTGAGACAGACTATCACTCTCATTGTTCTGTGTGAGTGAGACAGAGTATCACTCACTGTTGTGTGTGAGTGAGACAGACAGTCACTCTCACTGTTCTGTGTGAGTGAGACAGTCACTCTCACTTCTCTGTGTGAGTGAGACAGTCACTCTCACTGTTCTGTGTGAGTGAGACAGTCACTCTCACTGTTCTGTGTGAGTGAGACAGTGACTCTCACTGTTCTGTGTGAGTGAGACAGACTATCACTCTCACTGTTCTGTGTGTGGGACAGACTCTCACTCTCACTGTTCTGTGTGAGTGAGACAGAGTATCACTCACTGTTGTGTGTGAGTGAGACAGACTATCATCATCATCTTCTTTTCTGTCCGTGGTTCAAAACATTATGTCAAATATTGTCTTCATGTCCCACTGCAGCTCGTCCCTCGCTGCCTGTGTGTCAGTGGGAGGGGGACATTGCAGAGGGTGGGAGTGTGACCCTGTCCTGCTCTGTGGAGGAGGGAATCCCAACCCCAGAGATTGAGTGGGACAAGCTCAGCCCAGAAGAAATACCACTACCAGTCAACATGGATGGTGAGCACCTCTGAACATGGCTGGGCTTAAGCAAGATCATGGGTTAGGGGCTGCAGTGGGAATGTGTTATGCAAAAAGAAGAAACTTAACAGACAAACAAATGTGTAAAGTGCAACGTATAGTGAAACATCGAAGTGTGAAGAATCAAAAGTAGAGTCTGAATGGGAGGTGTATTTTTTACTGCACACAAATTGGATAGCTCTACTTCCAGACTGACCTCACATTTTTAAACTATATATTTTTCGAAAAACACAATAACAACAACATAACATACAAATAAAAAAAACATTGAGGGGCAATTGTAGAAATACAAACTAAAAGTTCAGCCTCTGTTCCAGCCACACCATGTCTTCCCAACAACTTCTCACTCACACTTTGAACCATCCTCTCCTTCCACAATGTCTGATGAGCCAGGTACATGTCACCAGTCCAGTATTATCACTCTAAAAACTGTTTCGCTCAAATAAGGTTCTTCCTGTCTGACCTCTTGATCTGCTTATGAACTTTGTCTTTTGGGGGTTTGGATTGTTCATGTAAACTTCTTTCTGCTCACAGGGGACCCGTCGGGCTCTGTACAAATCGTCAATGTGTCGTCTGAGACCTCAGGCTTGTATCGCTGCTCTGCCTCCAATGCTTTAGGGACTGAACACTGCTATGTCAACCTGTCCATCTACAGCAGTAAGCACCACTGTTCAACTCAGTCTATTATGTATATGTTTTGGGTTTTTTTTTCTGAATATATACTTGCACTATAACTTAATGATATTGGTTTGCCACCGTATGCCCTCTATCTTGCATTTATTCAATTATCCTGCAGGTGCCAAATACAATGAAAAACATGCACTCATGAGGAGGCCCACATCTCCACAGACCTGACCTCACTGGCAACCCGGTGGTCACCTGCTTGTCTCATAGAGATGAATATGTTTAAAACCATATTGTGGGACATTCCAGGCAAGCAATAACATCTTTATGGAGGCAAGCACGCTTTTACAGAAAGGTTACATAGTGCACCTTTAAAATGTTCCATTGGCTTATATTATACACTGACTGGCCAAAAAAAGTCACCACCTGGATTTAACTAAAGTAAAGTAAATAGGTCTTCTCCTCCTGCAGTTGTTCAGGTCTAGGTTCAGCAACAGTCTGTGCTCAAAGAATGAGGTCAGCTGACACCTGAATATACTGAATGACCTGGTTATTCCATCAGTGGATTTTTTCTTCCCTGATGGCACAGCATATTCCAAGATGACAATGCCAGGATTCATCGGGCTCAAATTGTGACAGAGTGGATCAGGAGCATGAGACATCATTTTCACACATGGATTGTCCACCACAGAGTCCAGACCTTAACCCCATTGAGAATCTTTGGGATGTGCTGGAGAAGCTTTGTGCAGCGTCAGACTCCACCAGCATCAATGCAAGAGGTGAAAAATTAATGCAACACTGAATGGAAATCTTATGACATTGCAGAAGCAAAATCGAAACAATGCCACAGTGAATGTGTGCCATAATCAACGCTAAAGGTGGAACAACCAAATATGAGTGTGTGCCCTTTTTTTTTGGTGGTGACTTTTTTTTTGTCCAGACAGTGTGTTAATATGGTTAGTCTTTCTATTAAGGGGACATGTTCTGCAAGAAAACATGAAGACAAGAATTTGTTTAACTTCGTTTTTATTGGGCATGTGTGCTGCTTGGTTTTCTTAGTCTTAAGTTTTTTTAGTCACCCTGATGGTTGTGTCTGAACAGCTCCAGACTCCCCCTCAGGTATCCTGCAGGGGGTGATGTTGACGTTATCGATGAGCCTGGTCCTGCTGGCCATGATACTGCTAGTCACGTGGCTTCACCGCACGGGGCAGGACGGCCGCTGGAGGGAACGCAAAGAGGACGAGGAGAGTTACAACGAAATCCGGTACACGCCCTCGCTGATCAAGCGCTCCTTTGTGTGACGTCCATAAAGGCCAACATTTTAGTTATTCATGGACTTTAGCTTCCTGTTACAGGCAACATTTTGAGGAGTTTTCTTCATGGTTAATTGCTATGGCAACGTTCCCAATTTTGCATCATTTTCAAACTCAGGATGCAAAGTTGACAAATTGTCTTTCTTGTGAGTTACTTTTCCAAAAGCCCACTGTAGGCCCAAGTGTCTTTGTTCCTGTTCACTGTAGATTATTGAGAGTGTGAATTTGTGAGAAGGACCAAGAACTATGAAATTGCTGCATAAAAAAAAAAAAGAGGAAAATGGACCTAAATCAATTAAATCTGAAAAATAAATGGTGTCTAGACAATTTACTTATCCCCCTTAAATTACACCTGTCTAATTAGGTTAACCTCTTCAATTTAGGCTACTAGTTGACACATTTAATGATGTAGTCGAATGTCCAACATGATAAAGAATGAAAATAAAAAAAGACGCGCTTTATTTGCAAACAAAGACACAGAAACCTTTAATTTAAAACAGGAGGGGGAACCACATATAAAACTGTACATTAAACATTAACATCTTAAATAAAAGTCCCCTCCCAACAAAGTAAATAAAATGATAACGTGGGATGGTGTATGATACATTTGTGCAAAAGAAGTGTTCATCATTTCTTCCTAAACAGCACATTTAGATGAGTGCCTCTCCACACAGCTCTCCAGTTATGGGCCGATCCCCACATAGTGTCTTTAATGAAAAACAACCCCAAATCCAATAATAAAATAGATCTGTATTTTTTAAATATATATTTATATACCAAACATGCTGTACATCATTTAGGAGATTAAGAAATCCCTTTTTACTGACACCCATGTCTGTCCATTTTCTTGTGCTTTCCTCACAATCAGCAAATAAAAAACAAAACAAAATGCCTCCCTGTTGCTTTGGATACAAGAGAAAAATATAAAATAAAAAACAGCACTGATTTTCAATGTGTTTTCCTGAGTTTAAGGACTTGACACAGGATACTGATGCACCTTTTACCAGACTAGGGAAAAGACCAATTGTTCCTCAATCAAATGTAAAATCTAATGTTTGCGGTCAAATGGAGTTTTTAGGTAGCACAATGTCAGATTCAAAGACAAGACACTTCTATAGCAAGTAGCAGGATTCAACTTCTTGACTCATTTCACTGGTTTATAGCTTCAGCTTTTTGTTTTCTCCCTTTGGACAAAATCTCATCCCGCAGAAGACGACAAGTCAATTTCTTTCCCGCTACAGACCCTGAGAACGCTGGCCTCTTTTCAAGATTCCTACAGAGGGAACTTGACGTTTTAAAAGATTAGGTGGTGAAGAAAAAACAGTAACACAGTTCGCCTTGTGGCCAAAATGATTTACACTATGGCACCAAGTTATTTGAAAACTGTTCAGCCACCTCAGGCGAACTGCTGCGTGAATCTATGAAATTTAAAAGCCAGCTGCAGCACTAATTAGACACAGTTTGGCCAGCTTTTTAACACTACTTTGACCTAATAAAACTATGGATTTTCACAGTGGCAACAAGAGTGCAACAAGTGGGAAAGAAGCAAATTTTAAAGTAACTCCTCAGGATTACTTATTGTTACATTACATTAAAAAGGGCAGCCATTTTGTGAGATGTCAAAACTCAAAATAAGTCAACAAAGGTTAAGATGAGTTACAGTCGACAGGAGGCAAATTTTTTGATATAACAACAGAGACAAAAAACCTCCTTTGAAAATATTTGTAAGACCATGTCAAGCAAATAAATATTCCACCTTTATTTTCAGAAATTATTTAACTTCATCCAACTAAAACGCTGGATTGGACTGTTGACTAAAAACAGCAGTAGTGGGTAGTTTAGTAGGAGATGCAAAAGCAGTAGTATAGTATTAACAGGGGCCAGGCAAAGAAACAGCGCCCCCTACAGCAGCCTGGGCCCCAACAAGTCCCACTCTGATCACGAGTCGTCCATCACTTCTTTCAAGAGAAATCATTAGCTGTAGACACCGATTAGTGTTTCTTCAAGTAAAACCAAAATCAAAATGGCTTCCCAACACCCAGTCTGTTCGTGAGCATTATATTGAGCATTTAGTTGTCCATTAGGTCCTGATCACTGGGCTCCAGCTCTTAAGTCCAAGTCCTGATTCAGGTCTGTGTCCGGTCCAGCCCAAATCGACTGTAAACTGGTGATAACAGCACCACTTATTGACTGAGATTTGAAGGGATTTTTTTCCCTGAAAATTGCTTGAACACAAAATCTGCAGGCAAGAGGAGAGGACTCTTGAGCTTGTATATAGTGCGTCTAAAATGCAAAGTGAAGAGTGAACAGCTGAATGTGTTAAACGTCTGACCTCAGTGAAGACCCAACGAGATTTGTGAACGGGCTAAACAAGGCTTAATGCGGTTTCCATGGATCCTTCACCTCAAAAAAAAAACAAAAAAACACCAATAAACATCTGTTTAACTATGAAAATGCTGCAGAGAGGGAAGGCCTGAGGCTCAAAACTCCACTTAGAAAAATATCCCTTTAAATTGCACTGGCCTATGCGGCCTGTCACTAATGTTTCAACAGAAAAATTGCCTAAAGAGACAAAAAGGGACCTTATAAAAGAAAATTTAAAAGATGTTTTGGGTCTACATTTGAGCTAACTTTGGAATAATTGCCATTTAGCTCAGCAGTTGTTTTGGCTGAGACAGTAACAAGCCCAGTACAGAACTGGAAGTGCAGAGATCTGGACGCCGTGGGACTACAGTGTGCTTTATTCTGGGGCTGCCTCAGCGTAGGTGCTCCAGTAAAGGCAGCTCTGTGGATTCTTCTCGGGGCAGGGAAGGGGCTCCTACATTTAAGATGGAGGGGTCTAGGGTCTGAGTGGCTCCAAGAGGGTCTTGGATAGGACTAGACTCTTGCCGGGCTGCAGGAACGCTGGGCTATAAAAACAAAATGTAAATGAATTAAACCAATTGGAAAACAGTAGACCAGCAGCAGCAGAGGTGAACTTACCTGGGTGCGATTAGTCTGAACAGTGGTGGTGTCCCCCTCAACCGCAGCTGAGCCATTAAAGCCCTTTCGGCCTGAAAAACTCCATTTGCCAAAGTGGCTCTCAAAGTGCAGTGTGCTGCCAGCCCGCTGGCCTGCTCTGTGTCCAGAGTTCTCCAGGAAGCCCAGAGGGAGAGGGGGAGGGGCCACAGAGGTGCTGAAAGACAGCTGAGAGGTTGACAGCTGCTGTCCCAGTAGACCCTGTATCGACGAGGTCCGCTGTAGAGAGGACAGGAGCCCCGCCTCCATCCTGCCCTCTGATTGGCTGAGCAAAGCTAGCGGCAGCTGTTGGGCGTTATGTGGCCAGTTTTGGGGTCCAACAGGATTGTCTGTACCTGTAACAACATTCAGTTCATAATCATGTTTTAGTTCTCTCCCATACAATCACTCAAGCTAGTCAGAGAGCTGAAGTTACAAAGGTAACCTGACATTTTTGTAAACATATACTTCTTTTCAAGTTGTATAGGTAGATGTAATATTAATTACGTTTTTGAAGCAATTTAGCAATAGCTTTTGCTATTTATCAGAAAGATGTCCATCTACATTCAAAAGGAACTTTGTGCTCACCCAAAGATGGCTGCAGTGAGGTGATGTGTGTGTGGGGCAGGCCTGAGGCTGGAGTGCTCTGTGTGGTGTGAACAGCAGGGTTCGTGGAGATGGAGGCCGAGCCGCCTCCACAGTCTGAGTCCTCAATGTTTCCTCCACTGTTACAGCCAGCTCCACAGCCTTTCTGCAACCTGCATAAGGAGTAAGAGCATTTTATCCATGTCCAGTTGACAGAATTAGATTTTCTTTTGCCATGTCTCCTTCAACATTACCAAGAGTACTATGTAAATACTGTGTACTATGTAAATACTGTGTACTGTGTACTGCAGAGACTGTCACAAATCTTAGAAAAACAGGATTGTGTTGTTCAGTACCTGTCCCAGCTGCTGATGAGCCATGTGTAGATGTTATGTGGGCTGACAGGACCCCCCCACACAGTGCGCAGCTGAGCATGGCCTCCGGCATATGATGTAGTGAGTGGTGAGACGTAGATGGGATATCCAATGGGCTGATCACATGATGAATTGATCATGTTCCTCAAGGCTTGTTTGGCATTTTGAATGCTGCCTCGCTCAGGATTTCGATTTCGCAGGAAAACCAGCTCCTGCTGTTGTCCAGCCCATAACCCACGCACACACTCTCGATTCACCTGAATGGGCAAAAGAAATGGGGTAAAATAGATGTGCGAGACAACTGTATCCAAGAGTCAACAAATTATAATGTACTGTGTGTACATTCTAGAAAGGTTCAGTTTGATTTATTGAAAATGAAAAAGCAGGAATTTAGATTAAATTAAAGTAGGGTAATTTAAATACTATGAACTGAACAAGTAAAGAAGAGAACCTTGATGACTCTGAAGCTGAGGAACCTCTTGTTCAACATGATGATCTTATACTCGTCACTGCCGTCATCCATGATGTGCCTCAGTGCCAGCAGTGAGGGCATGTTGGCCAAGATTGCGCTTCGCCACACGGGGTCGCCCTCGTGTGATATAAGCATCTTCTCCTCATTGGCAGTAATGGCATCATACAAAATCATAGGGTCCTCATACTCATCAGGAGAGGTAAAATGGTCCTAAAGGAAACATTTAGTTCATAATAGGGCTATTATCACCAGAGATTTTTTTAAGCAGTACCTGATGCAGTTTCAGAGACATGCGTACTCCTGGGGCTACTACACGATTTAACAAGTCCATGTCAGCAAAGACCCACTCATCTCTGGGTGATGTGATGCGAAAGTCACCCTTAAAAAGTGCGTGAAGACCATAGAGAAATGGTTCCAAGCTGTCATCAAAACACAACATTAGACACCCAGAATAACGATAATAGACTTGAGAGTTTGCAGGTCGTAATACCTGGCAGACATGCTATGGGAGGCTGTGCCCAGTGCTCGCCGTCCCAAAATGCACAGTCCAAAACAGAGGTTGACAAGAGGAGAATCTCTTTCACTTGTTACTGGCTAAAACAATACACACAAATAGTTAATGACCACTCAATGGTTTTATTACTGAAACACATGCATTTTGACCATGACAGGTCAAAGTATGCTACCGTTTGGCGCCTGCTGTTGCAATACTGAATCCAGTCCAGATATACCATACAGAAAGAGGGCAGTGTGATGCCGGATGCTCTGTGGTCATAGTCCTCGTCAATATTCAGGTTGAAGGTGGGGTCACTGTCTACGTAGTTGGCCCCTAGACAAGGTCGCAGAGCCTCCTGAACTGTCTCATTACTCAACCACTCCTCCAGCTTAGCAGACCGACTGACATAATAGATAATACTCTGTAAAGTGAAGAATGAAAAAGTGAAGTTGTCCATGTAATAACTACAAACACATTATATGTAATGACATACCTTGACATAATATGTGATGAGAATCTTGCGGAGATCAAATACTTGTAACATGGAAGCAGCATTATTGTCACTGATGCTGTAGCCCTCAAGGACGTATTTAGTAGCAGCCACCTCCCAGGCGAGCCAGCGCTGGCCAAAGGCAGCATTGAATGACAACATGTGTGGCAGGTGGCCAGGTTCACAGCAGCAGCATCCCTCATCCTCCTCCACCCCCTCCGTGATGGCCTCCACCTCTCTCTGCTGGCAATAGGTGCCTACACACAACAGGATGTGCTGCTTCATGATAAAAGTTTAATGCATTCTTTTATGGGGTCACTACAGGATAAATCATTTGCCTCATACTGTGCAGTGTTCCAAATGTTGCCTTGTCTAAAAACAGGCTTGGTACTAGCAAGTGGATAATGCTTCACCAAAAAAATGCATATAATGTATCTCTTATATCTATAGTTATATCCACCTATTATATTATATATTTTTATATATATATATATATATATATATATATATATATATATATATATATATATATATATATATATATATATATATATATATATATATATATATATATATATATATATATATATATATCTCCAATACACTTTATTTCTATAGCACATTTCACAAACAAATGCAGTTTCCAAAGTGCTGCACATATAAATAAAAACAACAAATTAAGTAAATCAACATTTAGACTAGAATAAAATAGCAAAATTAAAATAATAAATATGTATATAAAAGCAATAAAACAATTACCAATAAAACAATAAAATCAAATAAAACAAGCAAATAAAATCTAAAGGAACAAATCCATAAAAGACAACAGAGGACCATACAACTCACACAGAGTTAAAAGCCAGAGAGTAAAAGTGGGTCTTAAGACGAGACTTAAAACACTCCACAGTGGGAGCTGTTTTGACGTGAGGAGGCAGAGCATTCCAGAGCTTTGGACCAGCCACAGAAAAGGCTCTGTCTCCTCTGGTTTTAAGTCTCGTTTTAGGCACCACGAGCTGGAGCTGGCCCTTGGACCTCAGTGCGCACGCCGGAGTATAAATTTGGATGAGGTCCGAGATGTAATCTGGGGCCAGTCCATTCAAAGCTTTAAAAACAAACAATAAAATCTTAATCAGTTCTAAAATGAACAGGGAGCCAATGCAAAGACGCAAGAATTGGAGTGATGTGTTCATGTTTTTTATTTCCTGTTAAAAGTCGGGCAGCAGCGTTTTGGACTAACTGCAAGCAATGAAGTGCATTTTGGTTAATTCCTACATAAAGTGCATTGCAGTAGTCCAAATGAGAGGAAATAAAAGCATGCATCACATGCTCAAAATCCGAAGAAGATAAAATAGACTTAATTTTAGCTAAAAGACGAAGATGATAAAAACTGGATTTCACAACGGCGTTGACCTGTTTATCAAGTTTAAATTCAGAGTCCATAATGACGCCAAGGTTGGTGGCTGTGGGCTTAGTGTACTGACTCAGGGGTCCCAGGTCTAAAGAGGAGCTCGCACCGACACTGGGCCCAAACACCATCACCTCAGTTTTATTTTCATTGAGATTTAAGAAATTTTGAGCCAACCAAACCTTGGCGTCATTAAGGCACTCTAGTAGAGGTGTCAGGGGGCTGCTGCTGTTCCTTTATATTGGCATGTAAACTTGGGTGTCATCTGCGTACAGGTGGTAAGACATGCCATGTTTTTTAAGCAGCTGCCCCAGAGGTAAAAGGTACAGCGTGAATAGAACTGGCCCAAGAATTAAACCCTGGGGAACTCCACAGTGCAGCGGGCCAAAAGAAGAGGTGGAGTCCCCCAGCCTGACACTGAAGGAACACCCAGACAAGTAGGATTTAAACCAGTCTAGGGCCATCCCCCTGACACCCACACAATTTTCCAATCGATCTAAAAGAGTTGCATGGTCAACTGTGTCAAAAGCAGCAGTCAAGTCTAAAAGCACTAAAATGGCTGAATCACCAGAATCATTCATTAAAAACATGTAATTAAAAATCTTTTCATAGCACAGAGTCTGCACTTTTAAAGATTTATATCCTGACTGCAAGCTGTCTAAAATGCTGTTTATATCCAGAAATGTTTGTAGCTGAGACAAGACCGTTTTCTCTAAGATTTTTGACATAAAAGGAAGCTTAGATATAGGCCTATAATTTGAGAGAACCGAACTATCAAGATGTGCCTTTTTAATAAGAGGCTCAACTACAGCCTGTTTGCAAAACATAGGAACCGTTCCTGAGACCAGACTACTATTCACAATCATAGTTACATCAGGACCGATTGATTGCCAGACCTCTTTAAAGAGCCGTGAGGGGACACTGTCACAGGGACAAAATGAAGGTTTTAAATTCTTCACTATAGTAGTGAAAAATGAAAGAGACACAGGTGTAAATTGGTCAAAAACAGCTATGCACTTATGTGCTATTGCTGGAATAAAGGATGTGACAGTGATACTGGCCCTAATGGTGGCAACTTTATCACAGAAGAACTTTAAGAAATTGTTACAAACAGCTGCTGTAGCCTGCAGAATGGAGGATTTGGTAGGATTTAAAATAGACCCAATTGTTTTAAAAAGAACTCATGGTTTGTCACAATGATTTGAAAAATATTTAGTTTTTCCCCTTCAGTAATTTTTTGATAATGACGCCACCTATTTTTAAAATTTGATGTGACGCCTCCAGTCCATCTTTCTTCCACCTGCGCTCTGCTCTTCTGCACTCACGCCTAGCCTCTCTAGTTATTTCATTAAGCCAGGGCTCTTGTTTAGCTTTAGGGTGCACAATTTTGAGTGGCGCAATAGTGTTCATAACGCTATTGCAAGTTGATAAAAAGGTAGATACAAGTTGCTCTGTGCCCTGTGCAACAGTCAGTGAATTGCAAGTGAAAGAATCACAAAAACTTGCCGCAGATATCGGCTTTAGCTGGCGCCGATAGAGCACAGAAGGGCTATGTTTGCATGGGTCACTCAACATAAAATCAAATAAAACAGGGCAGTGATCAGAAAACACAGCATCACCAATCTGAACATTATTAATATCCAGACCGCGCGAGAAAACCAAATCCAAAGTATGACCATGTTCATGAGTGGCGCCAGTAACATGTTGTGTGAAATTAAAAGCATCAATCAAATCTAAAAACTCCGTGGCCAAAGGATTGGAGGGACAACAAACATGTATATTCCAGTCACCCAAAATTAAAAGACGGTCATACTGTGTCACAACAGTAGATAAAGATTCAGAGAACTCTTTCAGAAAGTCTTTGTTGTGCTTAGGTGGCCGATAGATAAGAGCGTACAGCACCGGATCAGATTGCCCCAGTTCAAAGCAGCACAATTCGAATGATGCGTAAGACAGTGGCACGGTGCCTTTAAACTTTAAACTGTCTTTAAAAATCGCAGCTATGCCACCACCACAACCTGTCTTTCTTGACACATTAACAAAGCTGCAGTTCGGTGGTACCAGCTCTGAGAAAGTGGAAGACTCACCTATGCGTGTCCATGTTTCAGTCACAAACAATACATCAATACAAGAAGTCCCGCAAAATAAAAGTCTTGTTCATCACTGACCGTGCATTCACAAGCGCACAGTTAATAGGAATCTGGATGTTGTTCACCGTCGTATCTGCCCTGGTTAGCTGTCGGAGATTAGCACAGTTCACAGCGACTAATGCATCGGGTTGAGGGCGGCGACAGTAGCGCAGACCTGCCGGCTCCTCAGCGTGCGTCACAGGGACCAAAGCGCTGAAAGTGGTTCCGATATTCACCTGGAACATCAGCAGGGGAAGATCCAGAAGAATGAGCCAGCCAAAACTTAAGCTTGATGAGCAAGCCACCGCGAATCCCGCGGCGTCTTCTCCTTTTTCGGGAAGGTAAGTTGCCGGTGCGCACCAGGAACGCTGGAACAGTAGCCAGATGAGGAGGGCCAGTGCCAGGGCCATTGTAGCAGAATTCCTCTAGCAAGTCCACTATATGTTTTATGTGTATCAACTCCTGACGATTATAACTCAGCAAAGAGTCAATGGTCCTCGTCATCAATAGCATAATCAACACAAAATAAACAATAGTTGAGAGCGCAAGACGGCGTGCCAGGCACACCGGCACCATCTTGCCATCTTGTCACTCTTGTTTTTCTTCTTCTGTTAAATATTAAATAAATACATATACATAAATACACACACACACGGTTGAACCAGTCCAATGGATCATAAGCAGTACTTTTAACAGCAAATTAAACTATTTCTACCACTATAACCTCAAACATCACATTGCATTGTGATACAGACCTAAAATTAATTTGTTTCAAGTCTTTTTAATATACAGCAACTCTGTCAAAGCTGTGTAAAAAGCACTGCACTGCATTGATCACTGGTCTGTGGCCCTCTGCTTGAAATATGCTTTGCCATATGGCCCTCAATAAAAAAAGTTTGGGCACTCCTTTCCTAAGGAGTCAGCTCAACGGCAAGAACAAGACCCAGGCAATAAACACTACATCCTGCCAGTAATCTGATTCCCAGCAGGAATTATAAGATGGTCAAAGGAGGAGATACAGACCACAGATGTTAAGACCCAAAAGCTCCTGACCATGCATGAAGGGTTCCATCCCAAATCCAGCACCCTGAGACTGTATGTGAGCCGTAAGGAAGGAAGCCGAAGACTAGTGAGTGTGAGAGCCACAGTCCAGGATGAAACATCCAAGATCCATAAGTACATCAAGGACAAGGCTCCAACAGATGTGCTCAGCGAATGTCTCAGACAGTGGAGTTCAGAGGAAGAGGTGCTGGAGGAACCATCATGGAAGGACAAGCCCCTGCACAGGATGTACCACCGGAACATAACTGAAGTGGCTGGTATCAAGAAACCCTACCAGTGGTTTTAGAAAGCTGGTCTGAAGGACAGAGGCACTCATCCTGGAGCACAGGAGCAGGCCTTGGACACTAGAGCAATAGAGGCCCAGACAAGACCCAAGGTGTAGGCTGTGCAAAGAGGCCCCCCGAGACAATCCAGCACATAACTGCAGGGTGTAAGATGCTGCAGAGAAAGCACACATGGAGCAGCATAACCAAGTGGCAGGCATAGTGTACAGAAACATCTGTACAGAGTACGGACTGGAGACTCAAGGTCAAGGTGGAAAACACCTCCAAAGGTAGTGGAGAATGATCGAGTCAAGATCCTGTTCTGTCAGGAGGAAGGGAGCCAAAATTCCTGCCAAGTTTGTAGGCCGCCTTGCTCACACATGCCTTTTCAGGTCTGTTCATACATTTTCAATAGGATTGAGATCAGGACTTTGTGAAGGCCACTCCAAAACATTGAGAAGAAAAAGTTTTTGATTTCATGTCAGACAGTGATAAAAAAGTGTATATGTGGTTTTTTTTTCTGGCTTCAGCTGCACACACCCCCACACATACACACACAAACTTCCTTGTCTGGAAGATTACACATGTCTATGTCTTTCTGAAGTCATTTTTAGCATAAAAATGAATTGAAGCACTGCTCTATGACAGACAGGAAGTCGGCTATATTGAATCGAAAATTCGCCAAATTTTTCGCTGCGTGTTTTCAAAACGCTACTAGTCTCAGGTTTTTGGTCCAAATGAGCTCAGATTTCACATGCCACATCCAGACACATAGGTTTTCAGAAGTTATCCACGTTTTCTCCGAATTCCACACGGTTCGCCCGTACGTCGCCACCGAAATACACCTTCGTTTTCTGTTTTTTCGATGTCCTCTCACAACCACAGGCATTGCCCTACAGAGCTCACATTCACATCACATATGCGAGATTGGGGCATGAATGGAATGCAATATTAATTTTAATCAAAATGAACACTATAGCGCCCCCTACCATAGGGGTGAAATGCCAACATTATCCACTTCCTATGAAATTTGGGGAATCAATTGGTGGCATCAGGAGAACCAAAAAATTACATTATGGCCATGGGTTATTTTCCACTGTTGGCCACCAGGGGCGCAATGAATTGAAAAGACATTGCCACTTGGCACTTTGACTTGCATGTCTATGAATCATATCTACTCCTAGGTTTTTCATCCGAATTACAACAAACTCCACATACAGTATGCACACATGTCGATTGTCAATAATCATCCACGTTTTGGGGATATTCTTTATGGTTCATGAGTAGGATGCCCTCAAAATATGACTTCGTCATTGGATTTAAATTCCTACACGACTTTTCCTTAAGTGCAAATGAAACCTGTCTAGTCCTAGGTTTTTCATCCAAATTACCTCAAACTCCACATACAGCATGTACACATGATTATTGTCAATAATCATCCATGTTTTGGGGATATTCTTTCTGGTTTATGCACAGCACACTGTCAAAATATGACTGCTTTCCTGCATATTTGATTCCCTCTCACAGACACGTGGATCAGACTAAAAAGCTCAAATTCTAATCACTGATGCAGATTAAAACTGTGAATAGAGAACCATTATAAACATGTGGCCAGTGACCTCCATAGCGCCCCCTACTGTACAGGTAAAAAACTCAAGTTTGTCCGATTGGCATGAAAGTTGGTGATATCATTGTGGACCTCAAAAGAGGCAAAAAAGTCCATTACCCCATACCTGTATTGTGCACGAGGTTGCCGGTTCAACACCCTGGACCTCCATTATAATGTGTTGGTCACACATATTTATATAGAAACTGTGTGAAGGGGGGCAGATTGCGGCCGTGGGGTGGCCAGGCGGGGAAAATGGTGCGTGGGGGCGGTGGCCGGCCCCGGGCGGTCGCATGGGGGGGCGGTCGCGCGGGGGGCGAGGGCCATCATCACCGCTTGCGGCTTTAATTTTTATTAGTTACAGTTAAATGTCATTTATACTTAGCACTCTAAGACAACAATTGCCATTTTTTACACTTTACAACATACTTCCCACCTCTATGGCCAAATTGACTTTATGTTGATTCAAAACACCTTAGATATAGATAAGACTATCGACTGTACATCCTCTAACTATGAGAAAAAAGATGCATAATGTAGCTATCAGGGTATATAGTACATTAGCTTTACTCACCTCTGAACTCCAGTCCCCTGAGCTGAAAAGTAACTAGACCATTGCCAATCTCAATGATGTGCACCAAAGCGTTGAGGTAGTCGGAGGCCAGAATGAAACAGTCGCCTGTGCTGTAGTTGCCCCAACGACCAAGCAGCAGGTCTCCACACAGACTGTGCTGCAGGGAGCGGGTCAGGTGCTCATAGAAAATGGAGTTCAGATTATTGTCATCAGCACCTAGTATAAATGTACATAAACATATCTTCAGAGAGATACAAACCACTACAACTAGATTACATGGCAAGTTGAGTAACTGATATAGTTGGATATGAGGCAGTATGGTATTGTACCTGGGTTTCTGTCCAACTGTGTGGCAAGTCTAGTGTTGGAATGATCAACTCTTTTAGTGCTGCAAATAAAACAAACCATAAGTAATCAGCAAACATTTTAAGCACGTACGAGGAGTGATAAATAAGAAACCCAACTCACTTATAGTCTCTTTCCCAGAATTTGACGGGTCTCGTGTATGATGTCACAAAGACTGCACTTCCTAAAACAGGATTCAAAGGAGTGGAAAAGAAGGCAGAAAAAATGGCCTGAACAAAGAGCACTGCAGAGTCTGATAAATGCATTGTTAAGGACAACTATACTGCAAACCATCAATAATCATTTATAACATTTAACTTAAAAATTATTTGTTTCTCATCATCTTCAACAGAAGGATACGGGGCACAGCAAATGGCTGGGCAAAGGCATGAAAAGCTGAACCCCAGGTTATCTGCCATGGGGCGATGTAGGTCAAAACGAAACGCAGTTTGTATAGAAGATCCCACATCTAGAAATAAAAGAAAACAACATGCCACTGAACAATTAACCAATATTAGAGCAAGAAAGAGATAAGATGAAAGGTTTAACTAAAGAGACTTTGGGCCAACTTAAAGATGCCCCATGTAACACTGGGGTGCAGCACCTACTTGTCTCCATAAAAAAGAAATTGCACTGTAATTGCAATGTAATTGCACTGCCCGTCCATTAAAATGGACAGACAGTGTTTTCTCTGATTTTTCCTGTTGTTTGATTTTCCTGTTTGCTTTTGTGTGTAGGCAGCACGGTGGCTGAGTGGCAACACTCATGCCTCACAGCAAGAAGATTTGGTTTGATCCCCGGGTCGCCCAGGCCTTTCTGTGTGGAGTTTTGCATGTTTCTCCCCATGTCTGGATGGGTTTCCTCTGGGTACTCCGGTTTCCCCCATCAACCAAAACATGAACGCCCTTCGAGATAACTGTTGTTGTGATTTTGGGAGTTACAAAAATAAAATGAATTGAATTGAAAATTATCTCCATATAGACAAGCAGACGACTAGTCAGATCTGTAGTGAGGACACCCTGTTCACAGTAAGAATGTCTGCTGAAAGTTATTCAGTTTTTTTTTGTTTTGTTTTTTTGTAATGCCATATTGTGGAACGCTCCAGGTAAAGCAAGTCATATTCAGACACAAGTACATAGTGGACCTTTAAATGTGTATATACATTTTTAAACATACTCTAATTCTGATTTTGTACACAATATACAGTAATATAAAACATTATTAAATAGGATTTCACTTTATAGTTTACTACATTGTGTTAAAACGTGGCTCTAGTCTCACCTTGCTGAAGAGTATTGACATGAAGTAGTAGTCTATAAGAAATGTCTCAGAGAAGTGTGGATAGTCAAAGTGAAAGAACAGTGTGGTGAAGCAGAGGGTGACATATTGCTGGGAGGGGGTACAAAAGGACGAACGCAGGAGTTTCATTCCAGCCACAGAAATGAAGAGAGCTCGGCTACTGCAAAAAAAGAAGAAAAAAGGAGTTGAATGTATATTAGTATTACATTGCATTCCTAAATTGTGTACTTTTAAACATATACTAAGCCATATCACAATGAAGCCAAATTACTTGCTATGTTCATTTAAACTGTAGCCCTTAGTAATTAAATTTTGAACAACCCAAAGTGACTGCATGGAAGGACTTACTAAATGTCAAGTTCTTTGTGGTTTTGGCCGACACTCCGAGCCTCTGTCGTTAGTGAGTTCAGCACCACAGCTGGGTAAATTAAGTATTTCTCCACACATTGGAGCCATGCATAAAGTTTCTCAAACCACATTAGCTGGGCAGCATCTAAAAAAACAGACCATTATTGGCTCTCTTAAAAAAATCAAATCAAATTGTTGTTGATTTTTTTGTGGTTTTCAAAACTCACCTCGAACTTCAAACTGACTGTACTCCTTTGAGCGAAGCACAGGGTGAGCCAAGCAGAACCATGGGAGCTGTTTGCGGAGCTGAGGCAGGAGATAGTGTGTAATGAAGCCTACCACTCCTGCAAGGATGTACAGCACAAAGCTGAGAGCGGGCTGTGAAGAGAGAAAGGACGTTTATGACTCCATCAAGGACTTCTACACAAGAACTGCTTGTACAAACATCACTACAGGGTGTTTGGACTAACCTGAAGAGCAATGAACACTGTGCTGGCGCTAATGGCAAAGGTAATGACAGCCATCAGAGGACACATGACAAGATCCGAATGAAGAATTTCCCTCTACAAAAACAAGGCACATTGGTAATGTTTTGCAGAGTGTTTAATGATTAATAAAATGCATATTGTACAGGCAAGCAGAGTAAAAATTTACCACAGAGTTACGCAGCTTCTCAGGAAGAGGGTCCTTGATCTCCACAGGGGGCTCCTCTGGCGTCCGATTCTCAAGTTCTGGGAATAATTTTGACCGGACCAGAGACCTAAAAGTAAAAATACACATTTTCATGAAAAAAAATGAAAGAGTGACATGTATAACGCACTGTATCTATGACTACATCCATCTATATTAAAAAGAAAAAGTAAAACACTAACCATAGAATGCTGGGGTTACTGCTCTGGCGACTAAGATGGTAAGATAAAGCCAGAAGTAGTCCACAAAAAACTGAAAATAATACTGGCACATGAGCATCCCCCCAAGGTGCCTAAAATAAAACAAAAAAATTATTTAGTATAGTGCTGATATGGCCTTCATTTATAACAGCTGTAATTACTCTTTTCCACCTACATTGATGGCACCAAGGCAAAAGCCATACAGCAGTGCAGCCACCAACATACTGCGCATGAGGCTGAAAAGAGACGACAGGGGGCTTGTGGTGGCTGTGAGAAAGTCAGCAGAAAAAACATGTAAAAAATAATTTCCTTATATTTAGAATATGACTTGGAAGTTATTTATATTCTTACCAGACCCCCCAAAAATATGCATGTCGATTTGCTCAAGTAGACACATTACAAAAGTGTTGACCTGAGGCAGCAACCCAAACAGGAAAATGACAGGGAAACACAAGGCAAACACTGTGGAATGAAAACAAAGCATTTTAGACAGCAAAATCACATAGAGTAATGGGTTTATGCACAAAAGATGACGATCTGTACGGGTTGCACTACAATAATTATATCGTAGCATATACTAGGGTTACTGGGTTACTGAACTCACCGATGAGCACATCCCTGACACAGGCCAGAAATTGTGTGGAAAAAAAAGTGACCCCATAAAGTGAGAAGGGCTGCAGAGCGCCAGAGTGACAGGTTAAGTCAAAGATCCAGATGAGCACACAGCACAAGCAGAAGTACACTGGACGACTGTAAACGATTATCCAGTTATGACCCTGGTGAAGAGGCAAGTCACATCTCATATCAGTATATACTGCAACAAAGTATGGTATAGTTTTTTTTTCCAGTCAACATCCATAATCTTTACTTACATGCATGGGAGAAGCTGCATCTGGTTGCACACTCTGAAAAACAAAATATACATTATTTTTATATACAGAAGGCACACCAAGATCTAATTTAAAGTAAAAATGTTACCTTTAGTAAAGAATATTGACAACTAGCAATGACCAAGCAGAACTGGAAGACCCAGATGTCCCTGAAAAAGTTTTGTAAGAGAAGGAGAAATCCCAGAAAGGCCACCAGACTAGCCAGCACAACAGCAAAGACATTCTCTCCCACTTGTCGATTTCTGAACAGAAGAAAAAGGCATGTGAGAAACAAATAAATTATACTAAACCATACACTTTTCATAGACATTTTAAATACCTGTCCAGTAAAGCCAGAAGAGCCAACCGGTCATATCGAACCCTTAACCATTTTCCAGGTAGTACCCAGAAGCGATAGTATTGTTTGGGTTTCGCCTTCTCTTCAATCATTAGCGTATTTTCCTGGGATTCTTGTAAAGACTCGTGATCCAGATCAAACTGAAATCAAATCAAAATGTCACCTTAATAAAATGGTTTGTTTCTACCATTACTTTTTGTTAAGTATGCTGACCTCTGGCATTTCCAGGGGTACCCTGCGCACCTGCATGCCCTGTAAGACCACAGGTCTGGGCTGCAGGATAGACAGGACCGGGGCCCCCTCCTGCACCTCTGTAGATGTGAAACTGGATGATTGAGACTGTCTTTCTCTTTCCCTGTAACAGGAACAGGATAAAGCCATATGTATTACTATTGCCGCCCGTTTAATTAGTCTTGATAATGCTTTACACTTACTGTACTGGGTCTTCATATCCGCCACCAGCTGGTCCAAAAGTGTAAGATCTCTTAACGCCTATGGGCAATACAAAATACACTTTCATAGAGCCATAGCAGGTATTTGGATGACAGTCTGGGATTAGATGCTTACCACTCTCATCATAGAAGTAATGAACTGCTCCCTCTGATGTGTCATCAAATGTGGAGGCCTCATGGATCCCACTGCGGGGAAGCAGCAGCGAGGAGGCGAACTGTAAGGCCGAAGGAAGTGTCCGTGCACGTGAATGTGAGGAGGTCCGAGCCCTCTGGAGGTCCTGGAGGCTATGGACACCAACCAGTGTATTTAAGAAGGATTTATTAAGCAAGGGTACAATACCAATTTAGTTGAACACAGAGTGTGAGGATAACTGCGTTAGCCTTATGAGTGCAACTAAGCCAGCTTTAACCATCTGGCTTCCTGACATCGCTCTAACAATTGCGAAGACAACTTACCTGGGAGGTGATCCCATTGTTGATGGGGGAGGTGTAGGATTGCTTCCAGCATTGTGTCTTCTCCGAATGGCCTGGGTTCTCTTGACACTGCTAACTGAGTCATGTTTGCCCCCATCCTCTGAAGCCAACGCTGGAGAAGGGTTATCGGTTACATCATTGACAGGAGTTACATTACAGTGTCAAAATGCATGATAGCAGCTTCCTTCAGAAAGACTAGCACTGACACGTTTAACTGTTGAGATTACAACTGGCATGCAATAAAAATAGTTTAATAGATTTGGATTTTTTTTCTTATAGAATTCTACATTAGGATTTTAATTTACAGCAGATTAGAGTACCTACTCAGAAAACATCTCACCTCCCCCCACAGCTCCCTCCTCCACCAGCTCTCCAGCTCGCCAGCCCATTTGGTTACCAGTCCAGGATCCCCCAAGTGAATCCAGCCGATGATGGGGTCCAGAGAACACATCATTGTGGACAGTACGTGCCTCCAGGTCTGACTTAGAGATAGTGAGAGCGCGAGGTGCAGGAGTTGAGGTGGAGGGCATTGTCAGCAGAGCAGGGGGCATTGCTGCTGACGTGCTCTGAGCTCCACCAGCCCCATCCATACTTAGGACCCTGGCATGAGTCTTAGCACTTGCTGTACTCGCAGAGCGCTGAGCAGCACGAGAATGTGAGGGGCCAGCGGTCTCAGGTAAATCCCCTTCCAAGGGAGTGGGCAGCTGAGCAGCAGGGGCAACAGAGGATGTAATGCCAGTGTTAGTGAGATCTGGGGAATAGCAGGAGGTAGAGGAACTGGAGTCATCGTCGTCTGAGCTGTATCTGCGCTGAGAGCCCAGACTGGAGCCCGCGCTCATGTCACTGCCATCGTCCTCATCGCTCGAATCCTCAAAAAGGCTTTCACTGTAGGCTTTGGCCCCAAGTCTGCTGCGCACCGGGATGTAATCCCTGTGCTGTCTGTGATTGTGATGTCGCTTGTACGAGCCACAGTCAAAGCTGCTGCTCCCTGCTCCTGCTCGCCGTCGAGGAGCTTTCCGTCGGCCCGGTCTGTGGCCCACACCCCCAGCCCGCAGAAGCTTTAAGTCCTTTGGCCTCACCACCTGCTGGGCCTGTAGAGCAGGCTGATCTGACAATAAGAAAGGAGTAGATATGGGCAGTGCCGGCTCAGAACACACCAGGCCCAGGGCCAGCCCTGTGGGCACTGAGGTGGTCTGCCGTGGAGGGGGGAGAGGAGGGATGGGGATAGGTCTGTCTAACTCACAAAGCTCTGAGTGTCCACTACTAGAAGGAGAGGAGTTTTGCATGGGAGGGGGGTGTGCAATCTCCGCCAGAGAAGGCAAGTCCTCCCCTTCCACAAGTGTCCTGTCGAGCCCCTGGCTGGCAGAAAAATCTCTGCATGGTGAGCGAAGCAGCACACTGTCTGAAAGGTTATCCGTGTCACTGCCTCCCTGTCCTCCTGGGTCCTCTACAGGCTCGGGGTGGTTTGAACCCAGCACCGGTGCAGGTGCGGATGGTTGTCCATTTGTGGATCGTGGATGGCTAAAAGAAGGGCTTTCTAGCTGAGTTGAATCAGTCTTTTCACTGCGGTAACTACTTACAGTGCTTAGTGTCTCCTTGTCTGTGGTGGCCCCACCAGCACTAAAACAGCTGTCTGTAGATCCAGCAGCAAGTGCCACCCCACTACGGCTGCCAGGGTGCTCGGTACCAGGAGCAAAAGCAACTGGGTCAAGTCCCAAACCTAGAAGATTCTCACTTAGTTCCTCACTCAAGCTGCTCTTAATGAGGGGACTGAGAGGTGTGTCTCCCAGACTTTCAGATTCCGCAGATGGCCCCAATGGAGAGTATGCACCAAGTCCATTGCCAGGATTTGGTTTACGCAGCCGCTCCGGTAACTCCTCAACATCCTGCTCTTTCTCTCCACCGTCTTCCTGACTGGAGGGAGATGGAGGGGTCGACAAGCACTCTCCCTGCTCTCCAAACCGAGTTGTCATGCCCGATACTGCCATCAACCCGGGGAACTCACCGCTGAAGGGAGCAGCAATGCAAGACTGCACAACACTTGGAGCTCCTGAAGGGTGACAGAATACATAGAGTTTAGTACTTAGGGAGAGATGCAATAATTTAAAACAGGGGGAAGCCTTACTAATGGTATCTTGTGAACTCTGGCGTAGGACTTCACGATGTGCTGATGTAACAATAACATTATTGCTTCCCTGTTCTTTCATTAACTCCTTAATATCTAAAGTGAAATGCACAAGCAAAATTTCAGAAAATTGATCTTATAGATTGTTTAAATCTAATCAAAGAAATAATGTTAAAGGTCACTAGAGCACATAAATATCAGATGCTTACCCTTAGTTCCACAAGGATCCTCTAGTTGTGGCAAAAACTCCTGTAAAAAAGAGAACATAAAATGCAGTTGTAAAATAAAAATATTTTACATATGGTATGTAATTATTACAGTATTAATGGAATAATAAAATCAACACTCACTGACACCTGGTTTAGCCCAAACAGTGAGTGCTGAGAGCTACATCGCACTGGGGGAGTTGAGTTGACCTTTCTAAATACTGTCATCTCTACACCGACATGACTGTCTCTGTCAAAAAATGTAAATGCATGTCTCAGAACATGATATAATAATAATTATAATCAATATTATAATAATTCTAACAAGGTTGTGAATTACCTGTGTGGATTTCCATCATTTCCTCCTGAACCTTCTTCTTCTTCTTTTGGAGCTTCAGCAGTAAGTGAGGCCTGCTTCTTCTCTACAATCTCTCCAAGATCAAACATGGCATGGAGTCGGTAGTTCACCACCTTGATGGCTGTGAAAAAGACTGCTACCACAGCTGAATAGATACCTGCTATCAACAAGCTGGGTGGCAGGGCCTGTATGGGAGACACAACAGTGAGGAGATTTACCAGATCTTCATAGGAAAAAAAAAAAAGAAAAATCACACTGACTGAATCTAACTAAAAACTGTATATGCTATTTTTGAGATACTGATCGTTTTCTTCATGATCTACTTTACTCACCATGTACAATAAAAATGGGAAGGCCAGAAGAAATATCCAAAGGTACAGGTGGAAGCAGTTGGAGAAGGTGCTTTGGTGGGGGTCCACATACCAGCCTCCAGTGAGTGAAGCCCACACACCCTGCCTCAATATCTGAAGAGCTTGGGAACCCATCCTCTCGTCCTGGTTTGGACAACCAACGCTGTAGCTCAAATACTGTGCAGCAGTTTGAGCCACAGTATCAAATTTCTACAATGGCACTTCCATTTGGTAAAGCAGAGTGGCCAACATCATCTCATCAAGCGCAGTAGCCAAGCATCTTGGATATGTTAGCTTTAGTTGTGATCAAGAGTCCTTGCATATTTTTGTGCCATCATGTACTCCAGCTCTACTTCAACATTGCCACAGTCTTGACCACACTCTTCTTTGAGAGTACCGAAGAGAGTGGCTTTTTGGCACATTTACACCCCGCCAAATGCAAGTCATCTGTAAGTAGAATTGTTTGTTAGTATGTTGTTGGAAATATCTTGACAATTAGAACAGCAAAAACACAGACAGGAACACACGAGTGAATCTAGTCTCACGCCCAAGTTCATAAACATTTGACTGCAGTATAGAAACGTACTATTATACATTTAAATGACTTATACGGGACCGCACATTGACACACTAAATGTCTTAACGTATAGGCCACAGTGCTAAATTAAGTTTGCTGGCTGACATTAGCAAAAGATAATTTAGCTTAGCTGAAAAAGAGCATTATATATTGAGCTGCCTGTATGAATGGTTAAGAATTAAAATTCTATTGAGGTCTGCGGCATTAATCACTGCATCCAGTGTAATGACCAGCAAAACAAAGCCAAATCAAAACCAAAATCTGAACTGTCAGTCAACCACATCCTTAGCTAAACATCTCTCATGCTAAAGGCTAGTCACCGGGCAATGCTAGGCCCCACATATCAACATTAAAACTACATCATTGTCTTTGCCGCTCTGTATTTAGCGACGACACACGGCCGTACAGTACCATCCATTTGTGTTGTCAATGTTATTTAATCGGCCATCAGTGCTCGCCTCCATTAGTGTCGCTGTCCAAAGTAAAACCTTTCCATATTTGGAGCCTAGTGAAGTTAGCTCACAGTTAGCATTAGCTAGCTCCCAGCCTCAGATCCGCCTTCCTTCCGCATCCAGTACTGGTTAAATCTCAGCGCTGTGCTTCGGGATGCAGAGAAGTCAGTCTTTAAACTACACCTTCGCGTTCCTTCTAACGTTAGGCGTCTAACCATAACGTTATTTGAGTACAGTCCCTCACCCTCTTTGGCATGAAAGCTTGACAGACACGCATCGATAACACAGGAGCTCCTTGCCCATCACGACAGACAGCTGTTCCTTGACATAGATGGAGCTTGGGTGAAGGTTTCAGCAAGCTAGCTCAGCTAGCCTTGGCTAACGCTAACAACCAGTTGACAAACCAGGAACAGAGAGAGATTCCCAGAGCGCTCATTGGATAATCCTAATGACGTCACAAAACGGCTAGCTCTGAGCATTGTAGAGGTTTAAAAATAACGGACGAAATCTTCTAATAAATATTATAAATGATTATATTTCCTTAACAACAGACACATATCCATTATTTATTATGCCCTCTCAATTAAACGAGACTTGATTGTTAATCAGTACAGCCAGTTACCCTGTTTCTAACACTTTTCAAGTCATACATATTTTTATTGTCTTCTCTACCTTTGTAGCTGGCAACCTTTTCTGGAGATTTTTTTTTTTTTTTCATCCCTTGGTTAAAACTAAATATTTGGCATTGGGGTGGAAGATATGCAAAAAAACATTTTTCCATTTTTCTTGGGCATAATCTCGTATCATGATAGATAACACTATTGCCTTCGAGAGGTAAATAAATTCATCTTCTTCTGAATGTTCACACTTTGTGATTGGTTAAATACACCTGTCACTCACCACAGGAGCAAGACAGAAGGAAAAGAAGACAAATGTCTCTGTTTGAGCATTTGAGTGTTTGTTTGAGTTTTGAACCAATCACAATATTTCAATTTCACCAAAACAGCATATTATCACAGAGATATTTCCACATATGCACAAGTCCACATGATGAACATGATAAACTTGTGCATGTGTATGTACTTGGGCTTCAGACTGGTTCTCTCTATGTATAGTCTGAGATCAAGTGTTTGTTACCACTATCTTGAAATTCCAATGCTGTTAGTCTACTCACACACTATTTAGTACCTACCTTGTATTGAGGACAGATGGAGTAGAGCAAAGATGGGTTCTAGAGAATCTTAAAAAACTCTTTTCTGGCTGGACACTGGACAAACTAGTGAAAAAAGAATAATTTCCATTTGATCTCACCAGGGGGTAGTCAAACTGCACAAGGTTTGCCACACATGCAAGATACACTCATGACATTATGGGATTAAAGGTTAAACCATATGATCATGCTGATGCTTAATATGTTGCTGAAAAGACTTTTGTTTCATTAATGGGTTGTCTTTCCACTTGATGTATAAAGCTGAATGCATTGCTTACACCTTGACATGAGCTCAGCAGGAGTTGGACTAGTTTAATAAGCCTATTTGGTCTAAGGTTGTCAGTCTTTCTCTGTTCAAAGGGTTATTTAATGATAACCTGACAGCAGTTATAAAAGATGCAGAAATAATTTCATTTCATAATAAATAATGGACATACAGGCATTAGTTACTCCAGGCTGACTGAGAGAGTAAGACAGGAAGCAGAAGAGAGGCTGATGAAACTTAACTGAAAGAAACATAGCACACTGTGACTTCCCATTTGTTTAACTTTATATATATATATTAGTTATGATTGCTTATGCTATGCTTTTGTTGAAAGGAGCTACAGTACTCTGTATGTAATCAGTATGCTTGGAGACAGGTTTAGTCATTGATCCAATTTGTACGATTTTGCATTTGGGAGTATACCATAGATCGACTGTAAACCACAGCCTTTAAATAGAACCCATTCTCTTATTGAATAGTATTAATCTATGGCTGCAGTATAATCAGTCCTTGCATATATAGCCACTGGTTACAGGCTATGGACGAAAGCCATTTCTGTTGCTTTAATAATAGACCAATATTGTCCTTTGATTAAATTTACATCATACATTTTCTTATGATAAAAATTGTTTCCAAAAATGTTGCTTAGTTAAGAAATTATTCTTAGTTGTTAGATGTTTATTCTGATTGCATATGTCTGACAAAAATACCTTTGATAAAGTTCATAAGGAAAATTGTGCATCAGTGCATCTACACATCTGAAGACTCAATGAGAAAAGACCCAGACCCAGATTCTCTCAGCACAATTTCTTATGTGCATCTAGTTAATTTTATATATTCCCATGGTAGACGTGATCCTGCCTACCCCAGCTTTAGTGGTACAGTGAAAATATGTGGAAATTTACCATTAACCATTTACCATTTAAGCTTGCAGCAGTCTCACATTCACATAGAACAGCTCATGATCGAGGAGGAAGTACAACCCCAAAAGGCATCTCACTTCTCCTATATTATATGGAGTGAATGTTTACATTTGGTTTTATGCAAGTTAAAAAAATAAATAAAAAGGTATTTGAGTGTGACAAACCACAGGGGATGGCTGGATGGTTATGTCAAATATTCCCAAAAATACAGCTTTTGAGGAGTTCCTGGTCTGCATGGGTCATTATTTTCCAAAAGTGGTCCAAGTAAGGAAGAGTCACCATGTGGGTTACTGTTGGTCTGACAAGGAAGTTGTTATATTACTGATAGATCACAATTTCATGTATATTATTATAAAAGTAAGCAAGGATTGGTCAAAATACATTATACCTTAAATAGACAAGATTTTAAAAGAAGCAAGCCACAACGCATGGTTTTACAAAGTATATAATCAAGTGTATTTTCATCTTTATCCACGTTCTGTACACATATCCATTTCACATGAACACTATACAATAGCAATGAGTGAGGAATGAAATTTTTCTGAGCACAGAGCCGCTCATTTCGAATGGCACTTTCATAAAAATAAGAGGAAATCACTGAGCATGAATAAGTAAAATGGTGACAAAACAAAACAGAGAAGATGGCTTTAGATTATCTGATCCGATGGTTAACAAATTCAACACATATAAAATGCAACAACACAGACATTTGTTGTTTGCCACCCTTGTGTTTTCTTTTGTAATCGGATCTTTAAATAATGCAAAAGATGTCTGCAGCTGTCGGAGGGAAGTGTGCTTATTGTCTGGACTTAAGAAAAAAGGCAATTTTAAAATGTAACATGTTTTTAAGGAGTGATAATAAGATACATTGAAATATCAGAGAAATATCAATACAATTCACAAACTTTCAATTATTCATCTCATAGAATAGTCTTTATAGTAACTGATAGGAAAAAAAAAATCATTACGTCTGGCTCCTTTACATGAAATATCTACGGTATGTCTTCCAGATAGGTTTACATTATCAGTGTGCTTTTGCATTTATCCCATGACAGACAAAGGAAAACAGTACAGTGACCCCGCCTCACAATGCCCGAGGCAGTCCTTTTTGCACCAGAAAGGAAAATCCCTTCGAAAATGATTCTGTGTTCACAAAAACTCCTGAAGTAAAAGTTCGGGCTGCGGCGGTTTGGTATTGTAAAGATGGGGAGCATCTTGGATAATATCTCCTCTTCATAGCTCTTCTCCCTTGCATTCATTTTGCCTTCTGCTATACTCTATATGTACATACAAGCAATGTTTACAGACAATTTCTTTTCACCGGAAAAGCCCATCCGCGTACAGTTACTGGCTCAGGTATATATATTTTTTATTTTTATTGAATTCTCCTTTTTCATCAATGAGCTTAAAGTCATGCTTTGTTAGTACCAGCAATATTACACCATTTTGAGTAGTGAAAGTGATTGGAGAGTTATAGGCAGCAAATACTTCAACTTATCCTTGTAAAATCTTACTTTAGCAGAAATACCCTTAGCTCATCTAATAAAATCCAATAACTATTCGGTTCTGCCTCATATATCGTAATGAAGGACGCTGGAATTTGAACGTTACAAAGAAGTACAAAGAAAACATTTAGGCAGATCTGTCCGGATGTCCTCAGCACCTTGTTTACCGAGACGTATCCATGCTATATACAAAGCCAAGAGTGGTTATGCCTCCACTTCGGACCTCATTAAAAACATAAAAAATGACACACATACAAAGAGGTGGTGAATGCTGTCCTGTTGTGACACGAAGGATGAGTCAGATCTTTTTGAACACGAACAGGAAACCGCGCAACCTTGACTTTTTAAGGAATAATACCACAGTTCAAACATTTGCTTTGCTTCGATCAGCTGTTGTGAGACTTCTCTGATGGCCACAGAAACGGAAAAAGCGTCTTGTCCACACATAACACTTTTTTTTAGACGTAATACTCTTTGTCCTTGTTCTTTTTGCCCTTTGTGATTGCCTTTGCCACTGAGCCTGTTGGCGTGGTTTTGTCCTTTATCACTGCTCCGTTCCCCTCCATGGACGAGTTATTGGCAAAACCGTGGCTGTTGTCTGCCGGGTAGGAGCCCTCATCACGGTTGCGATACTTGTACATGGCATAGAGCAGTATGAGAATGCAGAGGGCAGCAGCAGCCACGATCCCTACTACCATGCCGGTTGTGCTACTCGACTCCCTTATGACCTCCACGGCACCTGGCAGGTTCTTTTCATCCAAGGCGGTGGGATTGGCTGTGGGCACATGGGGAAAATTGGGTGGGTAGGTTAGTCCTGGTGTGTTGCGGGAGGAGGGAGGAGCGGCAGGGGGCAGAAGCACCTGGTCGCGGGTGTTCATTTTGCCTGCGGGGATGTGGAGCTGGTCAGGGTTGGTGGTTGGGACATAAGGAGGTATAGGACGGGGTGGTTTTTGTTTGTGGACCCCGCCCTCACCAGCAGGGGGCGGCGGAGGTAGGACTGTCCTGTCAGTGACCATGGGGGAGTTCTTACGGTAAAAGTCCTCGTCGTCCGATTCGGTCATCTCTCCGGAGCCAAAGGCAGACACCTCCACAGGGTCACCGCAGTCCTCCTGGTCTGGGGGGCAGGACGAGGGGTGGGGGGGTAGGATGAGGGACTCTTTGGTGGTCTCGAGCGGGGACAAGAGGGTGGGGGGAGGCGGGATCACAGGGAAACGGGTAGCGATGGAGGGGGGCTCAAGGGAATCCACTGTTATAATAGGCAACACTAATTCACCTCCTAGAAGAGAAACAGAAAAGCAGGGGTCAGAACATAATAACATACTGACTATGCTCTGTGAAATAACTGCTTTTGCACTATGTGTATATAACAGATATATACAGTATATATGGAATGACGTACACTAATCTGTAGAATATGTTGCATTATATTTGAAAGTGAAAAGTTATATTGCTATATGAAATCTTATCATCATCTTTGGTGAGTGGGTGTACAAAGAAAATGTAAACTGTCTTGATCAATACCAACAATATTAGATAAACAGGAGCATAATGAGGCAGGAAAATGATATGACCTGAAGTTAAGTGGTTTGAGTGGCAGAGAAAATGTATTATGAAAAAAATACAGTAAAGACAAGACACACATAAACATACAGAATGGCCCATGTAAAGCGTCAGCTAAATGAGAGGCAAATAATAAACAGAGCAGAATGAATCAACTTTGTTAAAGTGCAATTTGCAATTTAAATGAGCTATTATTCAAGTAAGATCTCACAAACAGTGATTTCTGTCATTAAGTGAACATTTGGTCTCAAAGCTGATGGGTTAAAGAGTGGTTTAATATGTGTATGACGGCGTTTGCAGTGCTGGCTAGACAACTGGCTCAGAGCATCTCCCAAACTACAAAAAGCCTGTGTTCCTGAACCTTAGGGCTCAGTAAAATTACTCAAGGAAAAAAGACGTTATCTTTTATGCATTTAATTAGAACTTATTATGATTTTTAATTCAGTGCAAAATAATGTTATGTAATATAATTATACAGCTGTAGAGATCAACATCGAGTCTCCTGCAATGATGATATACCTTTACTTCCCAGCCTTATTTTAGTCTGCAGACTTTTCATTAGTATTGGAGTCACAGTTTGCTGGGCCAGTCAACAACAAACAGCCCTGATAAGGTCATATAAATAATTGAGGTGCTCATAATAAGGACGCACTCTTCTTACGAGCCCCTACTTGTTCTGCCACCAGCCTGATCCACTGTCGTCCAGCCCTAATGACTGCACTCCTCTCCACACTTTCACATTAATGAGTTTCAGATATGACTTAAAAGCCAGCCACGTATTGTAAATGGTTGTGTGTATACCAGCTTTTCCAAATGGGAACAGATGTTTAGAAGAGCCAATTAAAGCCTCCTAAAGTATATGCAGCAAGTACAAAGGGAAATGGCAGATAAAGTACTGTTTATAATGTTTAAACCTAGCTAATGTTACATATATTGTGCTAGTGCTAAATAAGGTTAAGAAAATAAGTGCACAATGTAGCTTTTCTGGTGCAGGGTCCACCGCCAGCTTGTCTCCATGGAGACAGATACTGTAAAAAGGTGGAGACAGGTAGTAAGTTGTGGACTTCAGAAAAGTTACATAGTGCACCTTTAAGTACTCAAAATGCATGATAGATAAAATAAATATTGCACAATGTCACATAACTATTACAGTCATGAAGCTTATTAGTTAATATATTTATATTTACATAGGAAGAGGTTAATAGTGCTGGAGTACAGTGTAATATTAAGATATAACTACAATTGACCCACCTGTTCCTGGTTCACACTCCTCCAAGTCTTCATCGTCACTGGGGCACTCAGCTGACGCCACTAAAATATCATCAGAGTTTTGTGGCTATAATAACAAAAAGAAAGGCAATATTGTTAGCTTTATGGTAAAAGACAACATTTATAAAACTTGGTGTTTTTTATGCAGCTGTCTCTAGTGAGAGGCTGTATTCTGCTTTGAGCAACATGAGCAACGATGCACATCAGACAAGGACCAAGACGCTGCTGCCTGTACCCCAGAGGCTAACTACATTTTCAAACAAAACACTTTTTCAGATGACTGGGTTAGATGCTTTACCAAATTCACATACAATTTGAATGGTAATAATGTTGTATATTTCATTATTTGCATTACAGACAAGGAACAAAATTATAAGATGAAATGTATTAGAGGTAACTGTAGGTGCATTTGAGAGCATTTATAATACAGAAAACTCGAGGCCATCAGGTGCAAATGCAAAAATCCATTCAGTCTGACAAGTTACATGATGTGGATTTAAATTGTAGGGTTTGGAACAGTTGAAACTGTCCGTCAGGGCACAAAGTGGGGTCTACTGAAAAATCTGTCAGAAAAAAATATTCACTATGCTCCTGTGCAGATATAAAGGTACAGTCACACACCTCACACACTGAATAACAAACAGCCAAGCAGTGGACATGATCAAATTTAGAAAAAATAAAAATGCATTTGTTTTTGCAACTGACAATTCTTATAATGCAATGTGATTTCAGCAGGCTTGTTCTCTTGTATACGTTTATCATCTTTGAAATGAAACAACACAGTATTTCTCACTTTATTTCAATTGAAACTTCAGATCAATCATAATTAAAATTCAAATGTTTTGTATTTGTATTTTAGAGAAAAACAGAATGACAGGGTTCCGTACTTTCAAGCATTTGCCCTAAAACCTTCTCACACTGCATCAGGAATTTAAATGTGGTGCAATAATTTTACTGCTTTGTATATATTTCTATGGCCATAATGATGTGCAAGAACCCTCCTTTATGTTAAAAAGTAGCTTTGTTGGATCTGCATTATTTCCACTTGTTTTAGCTGTGAGTAAAAGATGCAGTCCATTTTGGCTTTATAAATTCAGGAAACAAAATAAAAAAAAAAAGTAACACTGTCTTATCTTTTTCCACACATCTGTACCTTGGAGATGCTCTCTCTCAGACTTGGCGAGCGCTGCCTCCTTGTGGTTGTGGTGGCCATTGTGGTGGTCGTCTCCATGATGGTGGTCGACATGTCGGACACGGCTAACGGGGTCGCTGAGGTCGTATCCGTGGTGACAGCTGTGAGCGAATCTCCCACTAGACGCAGGTTCCCCTCCACCTCCACACTTGGGTCATTCTCGGCGGCAAGTTTTAACACCTGTAAGCCATTGTAGTACAGGCCCGATATCTGCCCCTGGAACGGACGGCCTTTGTCACTGCCGCCGATTTTGATGGCGGCTTGGCTATTGAAGATGGTCAATTGCCTCCCTGAAAGAAGAGAAGAAGAAAAACAGGAAGTGAGGGGGAAACGTCAAGATTTGATGTTGAGTGCAAAGATGTGCACAATACAACATGATGAATCATTTATGTTTAGATGCATTATTTATTGTGTTTAATAGGGAAAGGTTTGGCCTGAGGTTGGAGCATGCAGGTTTCAAGACCCGTTAAGACATTATTTAGATGCCTATTTAATTGCTTTTTGTTGGTCAAGTCTAATAATTGTCGTTACATAAGCTGTCTGCCGGGAAAGTAGGACAGATGTTTATTCTCGGATATTTAATTATCTTATAACTCTAGGATAGACAGAGCAAGGATGCGTGTCGTATGACTTTATGAAAAAATATGTCTGCAATTGTTCAAAGCTGGATGACTGATAAATTAATTAATTCTTATGTAAGGTGAGTTTCGTTCCCATGTTTAAACCCAAGTCACCTAACCCTCACAAAGGGCTGGAGATATCAAATAGCATTGTCTGCACTTGCTCTGATAAGCTTTGTCACTTCAAAAGGAGGAGCGCGTGGCAGTAATGGGCCCCTCTTAAGAGAATACTTATTAGCAAAGTTAATGACCGCAAACCGTGATGTGCTTGAACAGTCAGACAGCAAGCTTATGTTGTAACAGGGGGCTTGGGCAAAGAGTATAAGGTGGTCGAAGCAGGTTGAGGAAATAGTACACAGACATAAGGAGAAGAAGTAAAGGAATTATGGCTTTAGGGTTAGAGTTTAGTCAAGGTTAGGTTTGTTTTAGTTATTTTTAACGAAGTAATTACAGGCTTCATCTAATTAAAACAGCGGTTAAGAGGAATGTTAGAGAGAGTTAGGCAAGGGTTATGTGTTTTTAATTTGGTTTACAGGTGCAGCCTCTACACAAGGATGACTGTGAAATATCATTCAGATCTGTACAGAACTTTACAGTACAGAGGTGACAAATCAAGTAGTTTTGCCATTCCCAAGCCCAGATAAATGGAGACGAAAGGGCAATCAGTGAAGAATTTAAGCCAAATCACTGCACATATTATAAGATTTGAACATAAAAAATCTGCTCTAAACTTCCATCTGTTAATATTAGTGGTAAGGGAATTAAATGGACTTAAAAGGCTCAGTTTAATAGAGCTGAGTACTTGTCACCCTTGTTTTCTGACACTGCACCTAGCTGAGGAAAGGTTATTTAGTGTTTATTCATTTATTAATTGATTTTATTACCTTTATCGAGTAGCCACTCGTCAACTACCCGACCAAGTCTGTATGGGATTCTTTGTCTAGCAATAGCCAGTCGCTCATTATCATAGTGTCCTTCAAAACATTTAGAGAGACAGATTAAAGGTTAAACATCACATGGTTAGAAACAGGTTTAACAAGTTGTCATTTTTAACCCAAGGCTGAGTTAAACGAAACTTGTGCTTTAAAAACTAGTTATTATCTCTATTTAGAAAACTGTTTAGGCTAATTATATGTGCTACTCTAGTTAGTGGTGTTTAGGTCATTTTATGAAAAGCATTATATCACTTACACATCATTTAACATACTGTGCAGAGAGAGAAGTTAAACATGCATCAAAGAAAGCAAAGTCATTTAACATTACAATTGTCAGAAAGAGCAATAATACACTGAAATCAGCCGGGCGCCCGAGTCACACCCCACTCATCTCCGCAGTGCACTAGACATCTGAGGACAATGTGCTTTATACAGTAGCACCCATGGGACCATTATATTTACAGCCAACAGGGGTGGAAATGTGACATATTTATAGAAAATGATGCTCAGATGAAAACACAAATGAGTAGGATAAATATTTGTCTCATAATTAACTGGGAGGTACAACTAAAATGGACAATATTAATAACATCAGAATATTTGAAAGTGCATAAGGGTTGAGTGAGGTGGGACTTAAGCTCTCAACAAACTTAATACATGCACATAAACATTACTAAGAAGGTTATGATTTAATTTTGAAAGTGTTGATTTCTACATGATATTAACATATTATGGAATTGCAAATTTCAGCACTAATGGACATAACTACTACAACTACTACTTACAGAATTACTGATTTATTACTGATTTATTATTTTTATTTTTATTACTTTTATTACTATGTGTGATGCAGGAGGCTAGCTGTGTATAGAAAGCTGTGGTGCTTCAGCTGATGTTTTAGCAAGTCTGGGCTTGGCTATTGACCAATAAAGCTCCATGATATTTTGTGACAATGGGAGGAGACATGTGTGAATAGTGTTAGGATTCATGTGGGACGCTGACATGGGCGGACAGACTCCGGACAGCACAGATGGGCTGGTCCCGCTGTGCCAGATGGTGCACCTGTTCTGTTCCCAGATAACAAGATGACTGACTCACAACAGGTTAGAGTCTGTCAGGCTTTAAGCACCTTTTAAATGTGACCAATGCCATACTCTCCTCATCGTCATCAATTTCAACTCTACAAGACTTAAGTATGGACTCTACTTCACCTTCAATTTCCAAAATCTTGATAGAATCTTGTTTTTGAAGAGAAAATCTCTGTGTCCATTTGGTGCATTATGGTGTGTCATAATCATAAAGAGAAAGAGCTTTCATAATAAATACAATGTGAAAAGCTCTCATTGGTGTTTAAACAGGTCGTGATTCAGCAGTGTGGTGTAAAGGCCATTGGTCAT
The DNA here is from genome assembly GCF_009829125.3 of Periophthalmus magnuspinnatus. Lineage (NCBI taxonomy): Eukaryota > Metazoa > Chordata > Actinopteri > Gobiiformes > Gobiidae > Periophthalmus > Periophthalmus magnuspinnatus. The sequence continues at coordinate 29,181,275 of NC_047139.1, read as the reverse complement.
GACCAGTTCATACTGATGAGAGGTGATAATCTGAGGAATGACTAATGAGTAAGCAGGACACAACAGTACTTTATAACTATCATTTGCTTCCTCTTAACTGAGGCGTGTGAGACATTTGTGGAAAGTTGGAATAAGTCAGAAGAACATTTTCACTGTTTCTGTGTTTGTATTCACAGAGAGACTCGTCTGAGAAAAGTGTGATAGATGAGGAGAGTGGAGTGACGCCAAAGTCTCATGACTTTGCATTAATATGACTCCACTTCAGTAATGGGCTGCACAGTAGAGCTCAGCTTTACAACATAAATATGTATTATAAAAAATTAGGGTGTTATTATTATCAGAATGCAGAAAAGATAAATGAAGAGCTGCGGCTGAAGCACTGATACTGATAAAGGTGTGCTTATGTATAATGTGTAAACAGCAGATGTCTCACAGTGATCACACCGCTCCATGTTAAGGTGAATTAAACAGGTCACTGGGCATCAAGCCAGCCATCAGTCCTCAACATAACGGCTGTATGAAGATTTATGTGTGTGTTTGACATGTAATCCTGTCCCCTGCATCAGTGTGTGATGTATGGCTGCAGCTCGCTCTCATTCATCTTACCTGGAGGGTAGCGTTCAATGACCGGATGGTTGTCCACTTGGAGAGTGGCATTGCCACCGCTGCGTGTGAAGCGCACAACGTGGTACTTGCCATCGTTTACCACTACAGCGGGCTCATCGATGATGATGTCATCGGTCCCCACGTTGAAGATCACACCGATCTTGCCTTGATCCTGAGGGTGAAAAGCGGAGATACATGTAATAATGCTGCATGCACACAGAAGTGCAGATGGAGCAGTGCTTTAGCTGACACCGAGGAGGCCTGGTAAAGCATAGAATCTCCAGTGACACACAGTATTTTCAGGCTCAGCTCTGAGCTCAGGTTTCCTGATGTGGATCTCTCTTGACACAATCCTTGTGTTTCTCTTTTGGTTGACCACCCTTCCTCTGTCAGCCTGGCTGACATCCCACAAACCTCCCAAAGAGGTTAGTGCTTCTTCTTGTGGTGTGCGTTAGGGGGCGCTAACACGAACACTGAAAGAAACTGCTCCTGTCTGAGCTGTGCGGATGAGCCGCAGTCACTCATCACAAGGTCATAGTGCTGATGTGGCTGTAAACCAGGGACAGGCATATCGCCTCTCAAATCCCAGGCTGTATAATGTACACAGTGTGCGCGCATCTATGAGTATTAGGATATCTTAAAATCTTGAACACCTAGATAAAAAGCAGAATTTGGCTAAGCTATTTTTCTACACTAAACTGGTGTACAGAGAAGTGACTGCTGGGTGGGAGTTAATGGAGGGTCCACACTCTCAGTGTTGCATAAATAGCACTTTTCTGTCTATTTATCTCTGCTCAGACACTGCTCTTACCCAAATGAAATTAACCTGCATTATCAAAGGTCATTACTGATTTATTCAGTCTTTGTAATCCTGCAGCTTCAACCGACAGCACAGACAAGCACACTCTGAACTCATCTTAAAGTGTATTTTAGAGGAGCCTGAACCTTGCTGACACCTTGCAAATATTTACAATAAAGTCTTGTCTAACAATCCCCATGGCACGCAGCTGAGCGGGAGCTGGAGCGCACGATTTAATAAAACTCAACCTCACCTTCCCATCTCACACAGTTCAAATGTACTTTACAAACTTAAATAGACTTTTTCTGTTTATACTGTTTACCTTGTTAGGTAATGGTGCTACATAATGCCAGTTTACAAGAAATATAGGGCCAAAGATCAAAGTTAACCAGTTCAAGTGATCACAAGACTGTCCAGATTACTAATAGGGGATTTTCTTGACTGATCTTGTCTCAATAATTACATCTTAAATGTGAAGTTTGATGTTTTAAGAAAAAAATGTGCCGTGGCTCATTTCAACCCCACACCGGGATTTCTCACTTTGTCCTAGAGCCCCAAACGAATGCCCCTACTCAGCCTAATGGTGCTTTTAACAGGTCTGGCAATTAACAAGTACTTAGTACTTGGCTAAAAGGTTTTGAAAAGGTTTTGTTAAACAGTGTGTGACCCTGCACTGACACAAACAACTAACCAACCTACTGCTTCTTGAAACTATAATCTTCCATATAAACATTGCAAACTTAAATTGTAGAATTACTTCAGTTTGATTTAATGGTGGTAGCCATAAGAAATTTAGTCAGGCTGCAAAGAAATACTCACTTTCAGCAGAATGAAATAAAACAGATGATACATTTTAGGACTGTTCTGAATAATCTGTAGTGTGTAAATCTTTCTGAATGACTCATCCTACTGGGGCACAAATAACTCCCCTAATATACACTTTAAAAGTCTGTAGATAATAAAATGTTTAAAAAAAAAGAAAAAAAAAGGCTGTTTTGGCAAATAATAACCACTCAGAGACATGTAAGTGACATCAGAGCACAGTTAGAAAACATTTATAAATGCATATTATTTGTATATTTTAGGTGATTAGTATACTTGAAAAATACTACATTTTTACCCCATAATAATATTCCCATACTTTACCACAGATGCTACTGTTTTGAGTCCTTTTTTTTTTTAGAGATGCAAACTAACTGGGCTTTCTTCCCTGGAAAAGATACATTTTATCTTATTTATGTTACAAAATATAAATAAATTACCATGAATTAGATCTGATGTCAGTTAATTATTGAAAATGTATTTTAGTCCACTTCACTTGGCTTCAGCTGCCTCTATTCTGGTATTTTGCACATTCTGATGACATAGCCTTGTAAAGGGTCTATAACTGCAGACATGTGTGTTTATTGGCCCGGTCAGCTCATCGTGCCCCAGGTCAAGCTACTATGTGTCCTCTGGTCCTCTGTGCTCCTCTCTGGGGCTCACTGTGTCCCCTGTCCCTCGTCTGTCTCCTCTCACACCCTGCTTAGTCAGTAAAACAAGTGCTTATTATAAAAGAAAACAGCCCTGAGCACCTCCTGGCAGCTGCAAAGCCACTACAGCTGCATTATTTAAGCATGCACACAGTATTTAGAGTTTAAGATGGGATTCAGTGGATTTGCTTTACTTAATGATGGCAACATTCATAAAGAGTGTGTGTGTTTATTTAGCTAATAATAATAATAAAAAAGCTTCTTCTCAGTAACTACAATAAAAAGTAAGTAGAGAAAAGGTTGAGTCACTGCTCTAAAATGCTCGATAGCACCAGAGGACCAACGAGGCCTCACTTGACACCAATAAAGTCCAATTATATTCTTGATTTTTTTAAATGATTGATTTTTTATAATTGTAGCAATTAAGTTAATCACTTCATTATGTGTTTTTCAGCTTAATTTCTGAAAATATAAACAACCAGGTGTTTCTCATCATCATGTCCAAAGAGGGTTTTTGTGACAGTGTTTTGCTGCTGGTCTATACATACCTCCATAATGCCTTGTAGCACTGGGCAATATTCTGTTGACAAACATTAACATAAGAAATGTGCTAACACTATATATCTTGTTTGAGGTTTAAATGTCACACAATGAACCACAAAAGTGCTTGCAACTACACAGCAATTCTGCTTTCTTTTTCAACTCTTTCTGTTCTTTTTTTTTTTACATTTTACTATAGATGATATACTTAATAATCTAATTTTGCAATCTCCAAAACAATATTATACAAACAAACAATATTATGAATGCTTTGATATGTCTGCAGCTCTAATACACAGATTTTGAGATTATTATTTGAGAAACTGCAATGGATTAAGATGAAGCAGGAATCTGTTCTTATTTCCTGTGTTGGTAGATGTAATATTGTATCGGATCACAGTATTGGTCTTCTAACGCTTCAGTTTGTTGACAAATACACTTTTTCACTGTGTCTAAAACTGAACGAGCTCACAGCACTAATTTCTGTTCATGACACTGCCAAATGACACATCATTTATAATAGACCCTGGACACAATGAGATCTGTATCATCTCACACAAGGAGCCAACTGTCTTTTGGAAACTTTGCCACGCACCAGGTGGGAGTCTGTGTTTGGAGACGTGGCACGCTTACAGCCAAAGTAATATATAGCATCTTTCCTCTGATGAAGATGATGATCCACACGATGAAGAGATAAAAGGGAAACTTGTGTCTAACTGGAGAACTCGGATGCAAAACATAGATGGAAAAAAACAGGTCCTTATCAATAATTGATCATAATTTATATTGCTCCTTGTTCTATAATGTAAGGCAATTTCCAATTCCTTTGAACATGTAAGGGACATTTAATATTAATAGTAGAGAATTGTTAAGTATTTGAAAACTGATTGTATTTTATTGTCTTTACCGCAGACAGTTCAAATTTGTACCAAACTTATGTATCATAAATTAGAAAAGAGGAAAACCGCAAAGAGGACATGGTTTTGCTGTTTATGTCGACCTATTTGTATGGAAAATAACAATAATGGGTTGGCTAAACTTTGCAGGTTCAGTTTATTCACTTGTGGCTACAACAATGCTACTACACATTTTAATAGCAGAGGTGAGCAGTACTCATATCCATTTACTTGAGTAACATTTTAATCAAGTTGTTGCTTTTTGACACCATATTTTTAATCATACTAGAGTAATAGATTCCACAGTGTAACACTATTACTTGGTATTACTTGGTGTTATTTGGTGTTACTTGGTATATCATAGTGTTACTTGGCATTACTTGGTGTTACTCGGTGTTACTTGGTATTACTTGGTGTTGCTTGGAATTACTTGGTGTTATTTGGTGTTATTTGGTATAACTTGGCGTTACTTGGTATTACTTGGTGTTACTTGGTATTACTTGGTGTTATTTGGTATTACTTGGTATTACTTAGTATTACTTGGTATTACTTGGTGTTATTTGGTATTACTTGATGTTACTTGGTATTACTTGGTGTTATTTGGTATTACTTGGTGTTACTTGGTATTACTTGGTATTACTTGGTGTTATTTGGTATTACTTGGTATTACTTGGTATTACTTGATGTTACTTGGTATTACTTGGTGTTATTTGGTATTACTTGGTTTTACTTGGTATTACTTGGTATTACTTGGTGTTACTTGGTATTACTTGGTGTTATTTGGTATTACTTGGTGTTATATGGTATTACTTGGTGTTATTTGGTATTACTTGATGTTACTTGGTGTTGCTTGGTGTTACTTTGTATTACTTGGCATTACTTGGCTTCCCACAGTGAGTAAGTAAGCAAGTGACCAGAGCTTTATGTTGACAATTATAATGTGAACATTTGTGTTTCTTGCATCATTCCTTCATATATGATTTTGTTTTTCTACTTTTTGTGATCTACCCTTAATAACAGATTTAAAATTATCTAATGTTTTGTCTGTCCAATTATAAGATGTCAAATGATAAATCATCTATTACATCCAGAAAGTTACTCTTACTTTATCTTTGTCTTACCATGTCTTGGACCACAACTTTGTGCTTCTACTTGAGTAATATCATTTCATTTTACTTATGTAAGTATTTTTTGTTTACTCTACCTCTTTTTAATTGCACATTTTAGAGCCTCATCACAACAGAGACATTTAAATGCCATTATTGTTCTTCAGTAAGAGGGCGATGTTTTGTTATTTGAATTTTATAGTAAATATCCCTTGTAGAGCTTTACTAGCTGTCCAGCCATTACAGTTCACTCACTACTATCACTTGCTTATTTATCCCACTTCAAATGAACCTGCTTGTTGTTGCTGCTTAATACAGCCCATTAACAGGTGCTATGAAGAAGAAATGGCCCATTCACATCCCCATTGGTGTCATAATGTTTTGTATAATCTGAAATTATTGAAGAAATTGTTAATTATAAGAGGTTAGATATCTTATCTCTCTGATCTTAAGGTTCACATTTTAATAATAGTCTTGTCAAAATTGCTTCCTTCTAGCACTCTTCACTTTTTTATTAAAATCTCACAGCACTTTTGTCATTACTGCTTTTTATTTCAGAGCATCCAGACCACATTCATCCCATATCAGTGGTTAAGATTTAGTGTCAAACATGGCATCAGCATGAAAGCCTGGTAAGATGTCGCCTGGGATCCAGAATACACACTTTCTGGTCACTGGTGAATCTCTCCGAGCTCAGACGGGTGTGACTGACAGATGCATTAGCCTCTCAATCAGGGACATGCATGGCCCGTCCGGATCAAAACAAATGTGGCTGCTTATGAGAAAAAAAATATCACAAGGACTGAAAAACATCACAGATTTCAGCAACGCAAAGAACCAAACTGTTTATTTGAGGTAAGAGAAAACAGATTTAGTTTGTAAATAATGGGCGACCAATGAGCTCCTCCGTTTCACATCCGGCACTGAAAAAAAAAAAAAAAAAAGTCTGATTGCACAAACATATCCCTCTCTATAAAAATGAGAAGGCATTCTGGATTTGCAAGACAAGGTAAGAGACAAAGACCATTTGCTGAATGTCTTCCCACACTCTTCACCTTCATTTCATGCTAAATTTGTGTCAATTTAAAAAACTGCTCTTCTGCTACTGAACTCTATTGACTGGAGTCCTGCTAAAATCTTTTTCCTTTACTACTGACACTATCAGCCAAGAAGCCACATGATAAAGCTGGCCATATTATATTTCATCCAGACATTTTAAACACGCAATAACCTTTACAATGTTTTTTTTTTTTTTTTTTACTTGAAAACAGCAGGCACTCAACAAGCCAAAAAATATAGCATGATTTGCCTGTGATGATCTATAATCATGCATGAGACGTAGACATGGTAAATATACAGTTTTTATAAATAGATTTAACACTTACTTCATGCCAATCAACGAATAGGTGATGTTATGAAGCCCTGAGACACTTTAAAAAACAGCTCCGACCTGCGGCTGTGTCTAAACTTGTTCTGAATCCTCTCAGCATACATTAATAAGGTGTCAAAGTGAGCAATCTGTCATGGTGCAAGGACCTGGCAGATGGAGTAAAAAACACTTAAAAGGGTGTTGCTCAGAGGCAGCAGTCTCTGCATTTACTATAGCCAGTTGGAGGCTGCCAGGGGATCTTTAGACACTTTTAACACAGGAAACACCATTTAAAAGCATTAGAGAAGCACACCAGGGTATCATGAATTTGACTTTGTTTATGCTCTGTTGGTATTGTAATAGTAAAAAGGAGAAGTGTATTTAAAAGTATTGCTGCGATAATAAAATTTCAATATGAATATGAAACTAAGGGGAATACGTAATGCTTGATACCTACATACCTTTTCATACTACGTTATAATAGCAGTTTCTTTAAATTTATCATGTGGTATTTTATTAGCTCAGACATAGAACAAGACCATTCTAACACTCAGTGTAATTGTTTCAGTAGTAATACCTGCTTGTGTCTCGTTTTGTTTCTAGTTATATTCAGGAAATATAAGGGTTTGTGCTTTTCTTATGCAGATAGAGATATCTGTATCATAAAACAAATATAACTAACCTAACACAGGGCTTTGTCTCTTTAGTAAAAATGAAACACGTTCCCAAACTGGCACAAACCAAGGACATTAACTGCAAGCATATATTTATCTAATACAAACTGACAACATAGCATGATAATTATACTAAATGAATATGTAAAACAATTCATTGACTGCAAAACAACTTCCTCTCACAGTGATATTTGTTTAAAGTTGGTTGAATCATTCTTTTTTATTAATATGAACCATGCCTCACACAGTAAATATAAAGTGATCGTTGGGTATAATTAGGCAATGCGTACAACCTGACTCATCATTTATACTTTTACACACGCAAAAGTAAAGTCACAAAGAGGAACCATCTCTCACAGATATTGGAGCTGATTATAGGAGTAATGACTCATAGAGATATTATTAGATTGTTGACTTAAAAAAAATAAATCTAAAAAGTCATTAAATGCTTTACGTACATTTGTCACATCTCGTTTCCTGAAATAAAGAGAGGCAAATCAGAGCTGCAAAAAAGCTATTTAATATTAAATTGAAGTTTTAGCTTGTCTGTGGTCGTACAGTAGCACACAGTTATGTGTCTTGTTTGTTGTTTATGAGTAAAGACAGGGGTATCCATTTAAAGCGACACATAAAATAAAATCCACATAAAGCAATTATAAAGGTGCTGCTTTTGTCTCTCAGTACAATGGCCAAACCCAGTGCCCACAAAATATACTTCCCCTTATAGCTCATGCTGGTACTGGTAAAGAATAACAAACAAATAAGTTTACTGTTCTATTTATCAAGATGGCAATAAATAGCTATGCCCTGCCAGTAATCTGATTCCCAGCAAGAATCATAAACTGGCCAAAGGAGGAGATACAGGCCACAGACATTAAGACCCGAAAGTTTCTGACCATGCATGAAGGGTTCTATCCCAAATCCAGCACCCTGAGACTGTACGCGAGCCGTAAAGAAGGATGGCGAGGACTAGTGAGTGTGAGAGCCACAGTCCAGGATGAAACATCCAAGATCCATAAGTACATCAAGGACAAGGCCCCAACAGATGACGCAATCAGCGAATGTCTCAGACAGTGGAGTTCAGAGGAAGAGGTGCTGGAGGAACCATCATGGAAGGACAAGCCCCTGCACGGGATGTACCACAGGAACATAACTGAAATGGCTGATATCAAGAGACCCTACCACTGGTTTGAGAAAGCCATACTGAACAGAGGCACTCGCCTCTGTCCTGGCTGCACAGGAGCAGGCCTTGACCACTAGAGTGATACAGGCCCAGATCTACCAAACCAGACAAGACCCAAGGTGTCGGCTGTGCAAAGAAGCCCCTGAGACAATCCTGCACATAACTGCAGAGAGTAAGATGCTGCAGGGAAAGCACACGTGGAGCAGCATAACCAAGTGGCAGGCATAGTGTACAGAAACATCTGTACAGAGTACGGACTGGAGACCCAAGGTCAAGGTGGGAAACACCTCCAAAGTTAGTTGAAAATGAGCGAGCCAAGATCCTGTGGGACCTCCAGATATAGAAAGAATGGTGATGGACCAACCCGACATTGTGGTGGTGTATAAACAACAGAGCAAAGCCTTTGTGGTGGACATCGCAGAACCAAGTGATAAGAGCATCAGGAAAAAGGAACATGAGAAACTAGAGAAATACCAGGGGCTCAAAGAAGAGCTGGAGAAGGACTGGAAGGTGAAGGCATCAGTGCAGTGGCACCCCAGGAAAAACATCAGACATCTCAGTCCAGAATATATATATATACATATATATGTGTGGACCCTGTGCATTTCCAATCCATAAAGTGATCCGTACCACCCCAAAACTTCCAAAGGGATTTGGAATGCTTGGAACCTGGGACCGGCTTGCAGGGGGTTGGGTCATTGGAGGACCAGCAGCAACTCCAGCCAAGATGCATTTCAATGCATCTTGGCTGCATCATTTTCAAGATGCAATGAAAGTAAAACTTATAAAACCTGTTATTATGTTGTTTTCAGTGAATATAGCATTTTCAAAACAATAAAGACTAACATGGTGATCTAAATATGTCATGTGGTTAATAGAAGCCCCCTCTTTAAGATTAATAAATAAATAAAGTAAAAATATCTAGCATTTTCTACACTAAAAACCTTTTCTTCAAACAGTATCACAAAATCTTAAGGTTCAGTTCTCTTCCTTTCAGCATTTTGACTCTGGCGTATTACTGTAGGACAGGCTCTCACCACGGCCTTATGCTTTGGCAACAGGTGCACTTTAATTATTACTTTGACAGATCCTTGCTCTGTTTTTCACATCTGTCTCAGAACTGGATCCTAAGAAGCCCTTCTCCCAAAAGACGAGATGCACAGATGTCGACACTCACACTCCTTCATCCACAAAGACATGTTTATCCTTAGCTTGATTGCATCGTCTCCCTTTTGTCTGGATTAATTTTAGCTCAGAACTGGCTAGAATAATGAATTATGTATTACATCTGGGTCTATGTGTGCGTATATGGACATGGGAGACATAGCTTGAATGCTTCTCAGACTTAGCTTTTGCATGGAATACAAAGCAGCTTATTTTTACTAGGTAAAGAATTTGATCACCTTCTTGGCTCACCTTGTTTAGTGCATATGACCCACAGCAGGAGTGGCCTGGTCATTTTCTACAAATGTTTTCTGGAGCGGGATGACTTTAAATCAACAAATTTCAAAAGGAACAATGTAATGCCTAAGAAGAATTGAGACAATTTTGTATTAAACTGCAGTAAGCATGATTTTCAGGAAATTGACTGAAAAAAGTATACACCCTGGTAATTGGAACATGTGAAACTATGTGTTTATTTTTGATCAGCAGTTAATATTGATAGCAGAAAGACTGTCTTTAGTCATGGGATTAGTCTTTACATGTCTAATACATCGTTTATTATCTACTACCCTGCCTTAATAATCATATTGGTGCGTGAACACCATAAACATTTGCAAGGTGTGTGGACAAACTGAGGAAGTCTATTGTAAACACATTTTCATTGCTCCATTTAACTGCCCATTGCACAGCACTCCTGTGCTGCAGCTATAGGTGAGTTATGCATTATGTCCTGCTCATTGACAGTATCTTGACTGGGTGCCATCTGTGCCTGTACTCACTATGTGCAGCTGAAGAAAGTCTCCGAGCCCGTGGGTGCTCTCCACTCGCACCAAGATGGCATCCTTCTGCTGCGTGCTGAAGCCCACGGCCAGGCGGTCCGCTCGGGTGCTGGGGCGCTCATTTGGGGCCCAGGTGTAAGTGATGAGAGCCCCTCCTTTACCAAAGATATACGTGGTCCCAGCTGGGGATAGGGAGAGAGAGTGTGTGAGGAGGGGAGAGAAAGCAACGGAATCAACACTTAACACATCAACACATACTAAACATACTAAATAAGGTGATGCTCATTAACAGCCCATGCTAAGGCATATGGAGCAGCAACTGTGTCAAAGGTATTATGTGGTTATACCAAAATCTGCATTATTCCACTGTAAAAGTAAAACACTCATTTGAAATGATACATTTTAATGCTATTTGACAAACATGTCAACTTGGTTTCTAACCAGGTTTTGACTTTACACTTGTCAACAAAATGATGTACTTACTGACACCAAAGAGTACAAAAGATGTTAAGACATGCAAACAAAATGGGCTGTGATTTTGCTTGCACATTCTTTGATTAAATCACTTTTACTTACTGCCTATTTTAACACACTTTCTTGTGAATTTTAAAACATCTTTCTAATGGATTCTAACACACTTTTTTATGGATTTAAATCTGTTAACTGACTGAACTTCTCACTTTCAAGCATTATCCCAAGTCTCATGTCTCCTGGTGGTGAATCCACCGGTGTTAATAAGATTTACATGTCTTTAGGATCTGTGCGAACACTAGACTCACCAGGATAGTCTGCAAATGAGACACCTCTTAATGATTAAAACTGTTCAGTCCTTCAAATACATGTCAAAATGAATCTACAAACTTTTACACCTGCCAAGACTAATAAAAAAAAACAAAAAAAAAAACATTTAAAAATAAAATAATGTAGGTGAGAGAAAATGTTAAAGGTAGGACAGTGTTAATGTTCATACATAGGCAATAGCAGGAAATACTGCTTAACAGCATTCTGTATGTTTTCTTAGCATTCAAAGACCCGGTGGTATAGACTTTGGGTGCATTTATAAAGCTGCTTCCCTTCTGTAGTGTCTCTTCAAAAGTCAGTGTTTAAGCATATAGCCATGATCCAGCAGATTGAATCTTGATTAATTATTGTCAGTTTGTGGTGATGGATTTTTTACTCATTATCTTTCTATGGTAAACTAGACGCTCTACAGTAGTGAGAAACCTATTAAAATGTCACAAATGAATTGGACTGCCGCAGTTCATTATATTCTTCTATAAGTATTGCGTTGTGCTGTGTTTCAGTGTAAGCAGAAATGAGGAGAAATTTTAATGAGCCATCATAGTGTTTACGAGTGATGCTGCCTTGGCGATATCAATAGTTGCCACATTGACCACGCAAGATTTACAAACTGATTCAGTCTGAAGAACTGCTTTTGTATGTGAGTATAGATATGCATAGGAGCAATAGAATCAACAGCAGCTATATATGTGTTATTATTGAGCAGATCTATTAAACTAAATACACAATTGAGGAGAATATGATTGACACAGACTGAATTTCTTAGATTCTACAGAAACATATGCAATTACAAAGAGTGTACAAAGAGCAGCAAGAATTTGCCCTAACACTGTATAATTGGATCGTGATGTCTTGTAGCTAGTAACCTGGTCATCACTTTCTTTCCTTTGGGCTTTTCCCTGATGGGAATCATCTGCCTCATACAGCATGTAGAGGTTTACTCACCTCTAAATTAAGCCATATATTAAGTAACGTTATAATGTCTTTTAATAGATATTCTGTAAGTTGGATAATGACCAACCTTCTCCTTTTAAGAAGTTACGTGATCATTATTTTAATAATCCTGTAATTGGGATGCAATAAAACATCTACACCTTAAGCAACCTTAATAAAGAAAGAAGAAAAACTTCATTCGTAATGAAAAAATACAATGACTCAGGCTTAGCACCTACTTAAAGGTTAGGGGTTAAGGTTAGGGTCCTAATGAAGGCTTAGTAACTACTAAATGAAGGAGTTAGGGTTAGGAGGTAGAGTATGAATGAAGTATATACTAAGCCTTAGGCCTGTCACAATAATACATTTTGAAGTGCAGTATATTGATGAAGAAAATATCGATAACTGATCATATTCAATGCTGTTATGTCACTGACATGATCACCCTAAAGCAGGATTTGCCCCCAAAATATCATTCTGTATGTACAGTAGTCTTTACTGCTCAAATCTTCAGAAAAGTACAAAAAATAAGAAAAACTTCTCTGCTAGTACCAAGAAAAGTCACCATGATAAATATTGATCCCCCAAAATAATTGTTCCATCTATCATGTATTGAAGTCAATATTATAATTATCATGACAGGCCTACTAAGCCTGGATCATTATTAATGAACTATTTGTTCATGATTAATTAAGTCTAATGAAAACAACAAGCTTAATGATTACAAGCTGTAAAAAAAACAAACTCAAAACATTTCTATAAATACCCCCTCAGTCCTGTACTATGGAGCAGAGATGGAAGTATGAGCTATAGCTGTGCTGTGGTCTTTATGTTGAATAAAACATGTCCACCTGGCACACCTGCGCTCGCACATACAGACGTGTTAGTGCCTGCATAAGTCATAGCACTCTTCATTATTCCTGCCCCTCTCTGTCGCCTTGTATCACCACTCATCTGCAGCATCAAATAAAGCACATTGTAAATCAGTCCGGTTGGGATTAGTGCTATAAAGCCCTCCTTTAAAAGCAGTTATCTCTCCACAGCTCTATCGCTTCCCCTTTTCTGCCGCGTGTCTCTTGGGAGCGCTCGTCTCTTATGGCCCGGCGATACATCTGTGCTGGAGTTAACATGGCTCCCTGGGAGATTGGCACAGAAGTGGGGACTGTAAACCACACGCTTGTTACTGGGGAAGCCTTGTAATTAAATGCACAATATATTGAAGAGGCGTTTTATCACCATCACAAGTGCCATCTACGAGTGTTACAAGCACTATACCAAGCAGTAGATTTCAAATGTGAGGGTTATGGGTCGACAGAATGCCTTCATACTGCAGCCTGCCCTATTCATGGGTCACTACAGCTAATCAATGGCTTCTTAGTGAGCCTAATATTCAAGCACATTCATTACCAATTGTGATGCTCACTGTGCATTATAGAAATCCAACATAAACTAGAGACCGAACAAGAGACCAAACAAAAGACTAAACAAGAGACCAAACAAGAGGCCAAACAAGAGCTGCAATATTCATTTGCTGCCTAATAAGTCTTATCTACTTGTAACAGGCTGTTTATGCTACACATCCTTCTAGAGGCAACCCTTTTACATTTTTTCAGGCCTGGCAGTATAACAGTGCTCTGCGACTCTTGGATTCATATATAAACTAAAATTGCAAAACTACTGACCAAAGAAATGTTCTACTTCTAATAAATAATAAAATAATAAATAAAATAAATAGCAATAGAAATTGCATCTCTAAACCATAAAATAATGAAAAAGGGCTATTTTAACATGCATAAAAACAAATATATATATATATATATATATATATATATATGCGCGCGTGGGTGTATATATGTATATATATATATATATATATATATATATATATATATATATATATATATACATACACACACGCGCACACACACACCCGCGTGCGCGCGCACGCACACGCACGCACACGCACGCACACACACACACACACACACACACACACACACACACACACACACACATATATATGCACAATACATGGAAATAAAATCAAATGGCATCTCTGCATCTCTAGGCTATACAACAACAGCAAAGTGGTTCTTTGAACATTTGAGGCTTTATTCCCTAAATCGTTTTCTATAAGAATATTGAACTTGACTGTCATCTCCCTCCAGCTCTTTGTTCAACAACTGCACCAATATGGATTATCTATCTGTGCCAAAACGCTTGCTACCCACTCACGACATGCAGTCCTTTTCATTTGCGGCCCGCTGAATACACAAGATACAATGTGGCACGGTGGCTCATAGGACTTGCAAAACACAACCGGAGACACTGCTGCTAATTTGCATAATGCACAACAGTTTTAAGAGCAGCAGCGATGGCCTGTGTTAGCCTGCTGTCACCGAGGAGTATAGTGAGGCTTAAGTGATGAAGTAGATGCACCATGGCTAATATTACAGGACGCTTCATTTTGGACTAAGAACGTAGACTCAATTGTGAATCACACAAATATTGGCAAAATCTATAAGTGGTGGCAGAAAAGAGACTTGGAGGGAAAGGCAATAGGTATTTTTTCAAAGGACTGTGGGAGATTGTGATGCCTCGTTGAATCATATGCAAATGGCAGAGGGTTAAGTTAAGTTTAAATTAGCAATAATTCCTTAAAAGTATGAGAAACATTTTCATTCATGCCCTTTAAAAGGTTGTTGGTAACTGAAGCCTTGACAACTACATGCAATGTGTTAAGTGCTCAACACAGACTAGTCAGCTCAATGTAATAAACACGAGTTTGATTATATCATAGTTTCAGATGGAGGGCAGGGGCCTGTACAACTCTATATAACTATGTACAAGATTTACCTTTTTTATATAAATTTCCAAACTTATGATTCACAAATGTTGAATCCTTTCATTATTTGTTAGGGGTTGGCCCAAGCTTGTCATATCAATCTAATGGCTTAATTTCAACAACCACAACAACAACAAATAAGTCCTTGGGGCTGAATAATCAACTACTTTTTGAAGCTATGGCAAAAATGAATTTCCCTTTTGCTTATTTATGCTGATGTTGAAGGTTAAGATTGTTTTGTTGCTCCATAGGCAGAGAACACAAGCGTAGTATCTATGAAATATGACCACAAGCTGTAAGACATAGCCACATAACTGTAAATTTTACATCAACTTGTCCATGAGATATTTTGTTTTAAATGGTTAAAGTTTTTTGTGCATCGTCACCAAGTAAATACATTCAAAAACTATTTTTAATCAGTTTATCATTGAACAATATTTTTGAAATCTAAGAAACACACTTGTTACTATGTCACTGTTCCACTTTCACTAGTAGCCGTAGTTGTAGTAGCAGGAGTAGTAGCTGTAGTAGTAGTAGCCGTAGTAGTAGTAGTAATAGCAGTAGTTTGATCATTGGCTTTGAGTGTTATAAGTGCAGTAGTGACAATCTTTGTAAAATACTTTTACTTGTGACTGTGAGTAATGTGGACATATCCGATCCCTGGAGTACTGAAGTCAATTACTTCCTCTGTGTGATCTACAGCTCACAATTTGCAATGAAGGCCATTGCTGAACATAAAAAAGACATTTAGGGCAAAACAAAACTGATCGATTACACAGATAAACACATGAATTTTTTAAGGAGATGTCATTTTGTGAAAATGCTGAGTTATGCCTAAACATAAACTGAATTTGCCGTTTGACTTAAGACATTTGAAGCCGATCTCTCCCACTGACATTAAATGCATCTCAGGGAAATGATTCAAATGAATAGTGCCGCCCAGTGCCTCGACAAGACAGATATGTGGCTGTCGAGTTAAAATATGTTTCTTAAGCTCCAATCTGGCGTCATCTCCTTAGAGCGGTAAATACGGCCATAAGACATCACATCAATCACGTCAATGTGGATCAATTAAAATCCACAGAGAAGATCTAGAGTGCATCTGGGACACTCTGAGGCAGCCAGAGCAGCTGAAATGTTATTGCGTTATAGTGTGTAGTCATTCTCTATTGAAACGATGGATCCGCTGTGTCAGGTCTAAAATTGTATGCCTGCAGCCCAGTGTGCCTCGGACGACCCCCCCTTTCTTTCAACAACGTGAAGCCTTTTCTTTCTTTTTGGCATTTCAGTATTTGAATTGTGGCAAAAGAGTTCAAGTCAAAGGCAAGACTATGAAAATACTGTATTCTCCCTGGCTGTGCGGCACAAGTGACAGAGACATTGGTGGTTATTGGAATAGAATACTTTTTGACAAAGGAGGAGCGCTCTGGGCTATGTGTGTGCTGGTCTCCAACTCTGCAATGTTTCTCATGTAGAGGAAAAAATATATGTGAAGTACAGTGGGCTTAGGATCCTTCCACTGAGTCACAAAATCTCACAAAGGCACAGAATCTACTAAAACTATACTTACCTCCTTGAAAAAGAGATGGATAATTTCAAAAGGCTATTCTTAAATAAATACATAAAAATAGTGAGAATAGGTATTGCATAATCCTGGATCTTAACAAGTGACAGTAAAATTCTATCTAATCATTTTCTTGGCACATTTTTGAGGCTTCTTGATCATTTCACAAAGAGGTAGTTAAATGAAAGATGGTGCTCAAGATATTTACCAAAAAATGTTAAGAAAAGGAACACAATGTTACTTTACTACTGTACCATAACTGAACTAGAGCCTCTTTAACATTGCATGAGAACCTAATGTCTGGGTTCTTTGAGCTGGTTCACCTATTACCATGAAACCACATCCTTGAATCGCAAGTACAAAGACAAATGAACTGTACTTATGTAACAACCTTCATCATGAGATCAGGAGGATATTTACCAAATGATCAGCGCTGTAGCTTTTATAACACTTCACATCATTTTGTTTTTCACCTTGACTCAAAGCATTAAAAATCAGATCAGGCATACTATTTAGGGACGTAAAGTGGATGGTTGTGTTACTTATTTAGTGTCCCAAACAGGATCTTATTTCTATTTAGTGCGTAAATATAGAGACGGTTTCAACGATGGTCATCTGGACACAGTTTTTGTGATCAAGATGTTTCGTGTTCCATCCAGAAGCTATTTTCAGTTTGATTTATTTAGGTTTTTATGTCAGATGGCCTTTCTAACCATTTGGAGTGTCTCAGTAGCAACAACATACAACACAATAGTGTCACGTCAATAATTAAATTTCTATTAGTTCTGAAATTGAGCCAGATCTTTCATACTAAAAGACAAACATCTGATTTGAAGATGTTTGTTTCTTTGTTTGGAAAAGGATCGTAAGCATTATTGTTCTCATACAGTATTTCATTATCAGTCCATTCTTCCGTATGAAGTGATGATTATTCTGCAGATAACAAAGCATAAAAAATGGTTAATGTATTCTATTCAGCTGCAACGTTTTTTTTATGAAACTTTCCATCTCGAGACCCACAAATCAAAATGCCAAGTGACTCACGACCTTACTTCAACCTGCACACTCCAGGCTTTTTATGGTTGATTTTTGAGAAAGCTCTTGGATTTCGATGGCTGTAATTTTGCTCCAATTTGGTTCTTTTGTTCCTGAACCATACCGGGACACTTTTATGGGAGATGCTGAAGAATGGTTGAGAAAAAAACATGGTGATATTTGTAAATAAACATGTCAAGTTTACTCGTAATTTCTCAACTCTCGTGTTTTCATTAGCGGACAGTGAAGGCCAAACCGTTTTAATTACAAGTTTATCTCTGGTGTTCAATGCTAACCTTCAGAGCGTAAACACAGCAGAGCAAAAGCTGCCGTGGATTCTACAAGACCCCGAGCTCAAAATTGACAGGCAACAAATCTGTGTTTTTCACATCAGAATCTGCTCAGAACCCTGTTTTATTCAGCGAGGATTGAAGCCTGGGAACAATGATGCCTTTTTCATTTCAAGTTTACGCGCAGTGAAAGTGCAGAAGAATTAATACATATAAAACAGAGAGGAAAGTATAGACCATTGTTATATTATACAATGATGGAAATAGATGTTATAGTTCAAGGGGAAATTCTTTTTTTTATCATCTTAAAATGGTAGATGTATGTTTTATATCCATGGTTGGATTTTCCCTCTTTTACTTTTAATGTAACTTATAAACGTAACTTTTAATAGGATTTTTTTTTAGCATTGTCAGATACAGAATACTGCACTAATAGAATGAGACATACTTTAGGCAGTTTCTCCCAGGGCGTATAAAGTGAGATAAAAGATAAAAATGCTATAACAGTGTATTATTATTGTGCTTTTAGGACAGAGCTCCAGACTGGTTTACATTTCTGTATTCAAAGCAGTTTTACATTGTGCCATAAATCAAAATGTGAAATATCAGGTTCACTTTAGTAAGTAAAACTATATTTGGTGGAATGTCTCTTGCTAGTCCCTACAACTTGTTCTTCCCAGTTTTGGTGGTGTTTGTGTGCACGCCTGCTCCGCTATCATCCCTCAGGGTAATGTAATATGTGACCTGGAGAAAATAGAGCGCTCGCTGATAGACCTCACGATGGCCCTGTCAGTTTGCTTTCTCTGGCTCTTGAAAAAAAACAAAAAGAAAACAACTAGACGCTGCATTGGATGATAGTGAGCCACTAAACAAGACTGCAACATTGATCTAAGGATAAAGTTTCCTCGGTTAAAGCAAGAATGAGTGTAGAAATATCGAATTGTCCCGGAAGATACGGTCAGTGAGAGCACCATTTCCTACAATGTGTCTCCAGAAGATTTGGCCTGAACTGACAGATAAACTGCAGAACATTTTTGAATGTGTGAGAGAATGAGAACAGGAAGTGGGGCCACAACAGTGCAGGGTCTGTGGGGACTCCGGGGTACGTGGTGGTCAGGGCTCTCACACACTGCAAACTAGAGATAGTTTGAATGAGTGGTGCATAAATCATGTTTTGTAAATGAAGTGGGTGAAGTGGAGGAGCAGCAGTAGCAGTACACCCACCACCAGAACAGGACAGTTTGAGAAATCACGACACGACCGGGTTACAATGCCAACTGTGTGAGAGTGTCGCTTGGATGAAGTACTCAAAGTTTCCAATGACGGGGAAGTATTGTAACTCGAGATGATATTACGCAGATAGAAGTAAAAAAACCCAAACATTTCTATCATTTTTGTATCAACTACTATTGAGCTCTAGGACGTATCAGAATGTTACGGTACAATCTGCTGTTAAACTGTCAGACTGCTGACCTGGTTTATGGTTAATCTCTGTAATTACCGGGCCTTATGACACTGGCACAAGGTACAGCGTCTTCCCTGTTGGCACAAATGAACAAAAGTGAAATGATTTGTTCACAATCACTTCAGAACGTGACGCCATAATTCAGTTCAGAAGATGAAATTGTTGACAGTTGAAAGGACTTTGAATATTAATATGGCAAGTTTGTGGAGCCAATCTCTAACAAATAATACCAACGTTCAACATTTGTGGATTATCAACTATTGAACACAAACTATTGCTGGTACTGCACTGATACTACAACTGTGACATGCCTATTACAAGTAGTAGCCCACTAGAGTCCTTCTGATACTTCTTTCTCTATCTTCACCAATGGTGCCACTAAAACAGTTCCTACTATGTACTAACTCCCTACAGTAATTAGTGTAACACCTGTTCTGATCATAGTTACTATGCTATTACAGTATCTTTTTCTGTCTGTTCCTTCCCTTATAATACTTTTTGAATTAATTATTTAGTATCTATCTGATTTTTTACTGAAACATCAATCGCTCATGAGATTCGACCTCCTCCATAGTAAAGTTCATCTGATCTTCCGGGAGATGTTTTACGATTTTATTAAATAACCATGGCAACTCATGATATTTCTTCTGAGTTAACAGAGATGGTCCAAAAAAAAAAAAAAAAAAAAAAAAAAAAAAATGAAAACAACCCTTGTGTCACTGTCCCACTGTGAAGTGATTTTGGAACTTTGCAGCAAAAGCTATTAGTTTGAATTTGATAAGTGAGGGGCAATAAAGAGCTAGACATGCAGCCTACTGTAAAGGGCTATTAATATTATTATCAGAAGCATTCAGAAAACACAAATCATAATCACATTGTTGCCCAAGAGTAAAACATCTAGTCAAAAACAAACAAAATTATATCTAATAAAATATTATAGATTTTCTGTGCAACTTGGCTTGGTTTAATCAGAATCATTTTTATGCACAACATATGATTCAGGGGTAAATGCTTCTTCTGCTTAGGCACATATCTCAGACATATAGGAATAATAGCTTTTTAATTTACATTTCCACACAATATAAGGTAAATGTGGATGTGTTTCTCTCTGTGTGCGACCAAACCACACACATTTTTACGGCTCATTTAAAATGTAATAGCCTGGTCACAGACTCCAATGCCAACTTCCCCCTATTACAACTTTGAAGATTCATTTCATTTTTGTATTTTGCAGCTACAGCAACATTTCCCTTCCACTGTTAAATGACTTTTGAGGAAAAGTGAATCTCTAAATGGAAAAATGTAAATTGTGAGTCTTTACCAGATGTTACTAAAAATACTCATAGTAACTAGAATGAATGTTTATTTTCATGAGAGCAAGGTGATACAGGGTTAAACATACATTATTCTAATTATTTAAAATTTAATTTAATTCAGTTAATTGTTTGTACTAGATAATCTCCGTATATGAGCAACAAATTGTCAGATACAGGTGCAAACTTTTAATTAAAATGTTCACCTTGCCCTTGGGAACATTGGGTTCTAGTTCCACTGCCTTTTTTTGATAAAAATGAAACAAATGTTGCAACTGCTAAAAAGCAAAACTAAAACATTTTGTGGTGAAAATACAATGAAAATAATTAGAAAAAATTAAAACTGCAAGCAGTGAAAAGGGCCCTTGCAACCCTTGTGACCGCAGAAGGGCTCCCAGCAGTGTGAGAGTGGCATATCAACCTTAGCTTGACATGTAATTCAATATTTCCAGTGTCATGTTGGAGATAAATGTTTACAGCCCACTGTAACTTTGCAGGGGGCACTGGAGAGCCATTTTTAAAGATAGAATTTTAATCCACACATCTTTTTGTCCAGCTCATAAAAATACACAGACATATATACACACACACACACCCTTTCCCATCTGTCTCAAATCAAACCTTTCAACTCCTTTGCTGAGATTTTATTTTGATTTCTTCTTGATCCAATCCTTTCTATTTATCCAGGCTTGGGACTGGACTCTCTCCAGCCCTCCATAATGCCTACATGGCCTTGTATATGTAAATGTAAACAACAGAAGCTCCCCAAACACTGTTACCTGTACCACACGATGTACGCACTAATAGAGTGTGTGTTTAGGATGGTAGCTGTGTGCATTGCATCCGGGAAGGCGGCCTATAAATAGCCATAGCTCTGGGCTCATAGGCGTCTTTGGATAGCCTTGACGCTCAAACGCAAATCCAAGAGAGTAATGGATGTGTCTGAAAAATCATACGTTCCTATTCATCAAAGTGGCACTTGAGACTGTTTTCATAAGAACAGGGGAGATTTTGTAAACCGTTACATAACCGCCCAGTGCTGGTGATAGACAAATTACCAATTACCATTAACCATGTGTGTAACGGGCTGGTTTACTGTGGACATGACCAGAATAGCTCTATAGCAAACTCTGGACCACTACCTACAGGAGCATATCTACAATAAAGGTAATTGAAAATTTATCAGTGTGTTCTTTGAAGTGGTTTTACTGTGGGCTTGTTTGATCGCAGCCTGTGCTGCTCCTGCAAAAAGCCAGACCTGAAATGATATAGCCTATAATAGCACAGATGTAATTCATCACATTTTTGGCCCCATTACAAAAAGTGCAAAGTATGAAAGTATCAGGCCTGAGAACGTTAGTCTGAAATTTCAAAGCGAATGTGTTAAGGGGTAACGACTTCACTGTCAGCATTTTGAGAGAGCCAATTAAACTGTCATAACTATAATCCCATGTAAAGAAGACATCAATCCACTGCACTCTTTAATTGACAGTAGATTAAGAAAAAGCACTGGAGGCCTGTAAATATGAAGCCGTCCTCTATACCAGAATGTATCTCGTTTCTTATAACAGACACAATCTCATAGAAAAAAAGATAAAGATTTGCTTGGATGATTCACCATTGCCATTGATATGTGCTTTCTCTGCATCCTGGAGAGCAGCGCGGGGGACAGGCCGAGCTACAGTGATACTGATGGGCCGATAAGGGTGTGTAATGATGCACAAAGCTAGTGTAAAGGATTCATTATGCATTTGGATTTCACTAGACAGACACATCTCCCAGCAGATCCTCACATCACTAAATTTCCCATGACACGACAACACACAGTCAAACCCATTAATTATTTCTATTGTGCAAAAATAGCAGTTATGGAGTTGGCGTATAGGGGCAGCAGCGCAACAACAAAGGCCTTACCATGTCCCCCCCTGGTGAGGAAGGGCATCCGGTTTATGGCGATGGGCACCGTGCCATGTTTGTTGTGGAAGTGGTGGACATGGTGGGTGGTGCTGAGGCTGGACGACACACGTGCTGTCCCGGTTTGAATGGGGAACACTGTGAGCAGGGCGAACCACAGGAAGAGTCTAGAGCAGTACATGAGGCCCATGCCAAGGCTCAAGCCCGGCTGGCCCAATACAGGGGCGAAGGGTGCCGGCGCCATGGTGATATCAAATCCTCATGCGTGCCAGTCGGTTGCTTTTGAGTGTTGTTTGAAAACCAATTAGCATGACAGTAGTGATCAATTTCATTCCTTAGCGAATCCTTAGTTTAGTCAGAAATATATCCCAAAATGTAAAAATAAGATTAATTTTGGAAGGAACTGAAACTGCAGCTTAAGTTCTTCTACTCAACATTTTGGCTATCAAAGTACAATGAGTTTATTCCAAACAAAAAAGCATCCAAAAAAAGAGGGGTGGCAAATCCAGGTGGAGATTCAAGCAGGCTTCACCATATCTTGCAAAGAGAAGAGGCAGGACGTAGCTTCCTCATGTGACAAGAATTCTGATAAGAGGCTCCATCGCCCACAGGTACTGCTGGGGGTGAGGTGAAGACAGCAGCCCTCTGTGCAAGCACCGCAGCCGGGGGACATCCACGAGGACGCGCCACATCTCATTAGCCGAAAAAAGACTTGAACGGGCTGATAAAAATAATCATCGATGTAGTGATGCTGGCTAACACAGAAACCAGTGCTTTTGTTCCCCTCTTGCTGGAGAAGAGAAGAGAGAGAGCCAGCCGAGATAGGGAGGGGGAGAAGAGACTGCTGCAGCGCGCTAAAGAAAGAGAAAATCCACAAAATAAATAATGAATTTCAGAGCAGCTTCCCTTTTTGCTCTCAGCAGAAAAAAAAAACCTGAGTACCCCGAGCTCTGGCGCAGATGCAGCGGTGTGTGTCTGTTTCAAAAAGCGCCTCTCTCACGCTCCACCTGCTCAGTCTCATGCAGTAAAGACTAGTGCTGCATTCCCCCTCACCACCGTCACCAACATCACCGCTACCGAGGCTCCTACTCTTAGCGCTTGTTTCCTTTCCTTTTCTCCTTGTTACCTTGTCCGGGTGCTATTCGTGTCGACAGTCCAGATCTCAAAAAGAAGAATAGCGGGCAGGTGACTTTTTCCAGCCCTCACATCCCAGCGATCCCAACGCCGCCTCGGACTGCTGCAGCGAAAATTATGCTAATTAAAAGCACCGACGCCTCTTTAATAGATCCAGCAGCCCCCGTAGAAAAACACGCCTGGATTGGAGCGTCCGTCTAATGAAAGCGAGGGAAAAGCAGCTCGTTTGAAGACATACTGTATTGAGAAGCTGTGATCCAGCACAGCTCCGAGTACGTGTGTGTGTGTCTGTGTGTGTATGTGAGAGCGAACGGGAGAGGGGAGGGCGAGCAGAGGAGAGGAAGGGAGGAAGAAGAGACAGAGGATGAGAAAACAGGCACGGCGCTAACATACAAGGGAACGGTGAAGGCAGAAGAAAAGGATGTGAGTGAATAAATACATGCTATAGAGATTCAATGGCAGAGAACAGAGAGGATTTATGGTGCAGAGGAGGAGCCAGCGAGGTGAGCTGTCAGGGAGCAGACCCGAGGAGCTCATATCGATGTACAGAGATGCAACGGGATACAGCTGCAACACACTGTCCAAATGATGCACTCAGATCACACACTCATGAGGAGCTGAGGGGAGGCCGGAGATTTGGACATTTTAACTTAGGAAGAGGTACTGGCTGCATTTATATGGCCAGTAAAATTAAATAACAACACTAATCTGATAACTCGATAATTAGATCTCTAAAGCTAAAGCTCATCGGCAAAAACAACTGAAGACATGACAGTGAATCAATAGACTTTTAGAGAAGCTGCTGTATTTGGAAGTATTCAAGTATTGTACTGTATTAAAGTAAAATTAATTGTAAAATAACTTTCAATCTTTTGTGTTGCATAATTTGCCTTGTCAAACCTTGTGTACAATCAGAAATAAATCAGATTACTCACATTGGATCGAATTGTTTACTTGACATTTTAATAATTATATAAACTCCAGAAAGCAGACAGGCGTAAGTAAGTGAATGAAGTGTGTGATTTTATCTTTCCCAAGCGTGGACAAATGGAAAGTCTGTATCAAAATGGGCAAAACAATAGTGTAAAAATGCTCAATTCTAAGCTTAGAAAGTAATTTGTCTTTTAGTGAATCTGCTGGGAGATCAATGGATTGACTTTTTTGGACTGATTACACTGAGGATTTTGTCCTGGTTCAAAGGATAAATAAATAATGAGATGATAATGATGATAAATTGCACGAGGGGGTAAAACCTGATAAAAAGTTACCAATTTAAATAATCGCAAGCTCTGAGGAAAAGCAAGCCGACAATTCTGTTAAACCACTTTTTACAAGCTGCAAATGGAACACTTTGATGCCTTTCTTTTTTTATTAAAGTTGGATCCTTAATATCTAAACCTTTCACTCTTCTCACTACCCAATCAAAACATGGCTTCATAGCTGTAACTATGGGGTGCCCTCTGAACACAGTTGAATATTCCATCCTTTGTGCCACATGATTACTTCCTTGTTGTCCAGCTCTGTATGCATCAGTTTCCTGCCTGCTTTACCTCCATCTGTACACAAGTCACTCCTCTATTAGAGCGCTCACTAGCTCGCTTCTCTCATGCTGTTTAACCATGCAGAACTTATTCCCCGCCATGACTTATCCCAGTTCAGACGCTTTCTGACACTCTCTGAACTGCTGTGGATTTTTGGAGGGGTGGGGAAACGTGATTGCAAAATGAATTGGTATGTATTGACACTGGGGAGAATTACACATTATTAGAAATGGGCAGTGGGGCGTGAGGGGAGAGAGAGAAAGAATGAAGGGAGGAAAGTGTGGCGCTATCGGCTGAATCGCGGTCGATAGAGATATCAGCTGGGATTGCCTGAGCAGCTGAAAGGACACGCGTGGAAACAGGAGGACAGGGCGGGCCATGCAGCCGCCCCTCTCGCACTGACAAGGAGGCGACGCAGGCCATTACTCAGGCAGGTCGGGGGGGAGGGGGGCATCCAACACAAAGCACACGGGAGGGGCAGCGCACAACACTCGCCCAGCATAGATATTCATCTGCAGCTAACGGGCCTGCAGCTAACTGAAATGCCTCTGTACCTTCAGTCCTCTTGCATGAACTGCAGGTGAATATGGGAATAGTGGACTTAGGGTACATTTCATCTGATACTTTGTGAAGCAGAGTAACACCAGAAAAGTTACATAGTGCACCTTTAAGACCAAGTTCTCTGTATTTATCATTATATTGATATATACAAATATCACACAAATTCACAGATGCCATTTCAGTATCTGTCACAACTGGAGTGATTTAGATTATAGTACAAGTACAATGTAAAATTGTGCTTATCTTCTTCATTAAATACAGATGTATAGTGTAAAATAAGTCTCTCCAAACCCAACACTCTCCAAAAACAACTGCAGAGCTGTACCCTTCTATTCTGATTTCATAGCATAAAACATAGCCAATTTGCCACCTTGTCCTTAACATTAGTAAATGGCACTGAATTGGAAATGCGAATTTATTCCTAAAAGCAATTTTCTCTGCTTTGGTAAACATCACATCTATTTTTACAAAATGATACAGCGCTAAAAAAGAAACATTATTCAAAAGCAAATAAGGAGTCTATAAAAATCATATTCCCACCCTTACGTACAGCGTCTACAGAAAATTTAAAGTCATTTACCATAAGCAATAAACACAAATTGGTTAAAAATGAACTTAAATGATTTATAGGCAAAACATGCCAACCCCTATCAAGTCATGTCACCTGTGCACCACTTACATTAAGAATATGAATTCCCTGTCTGTCTCAGTTACTGTAAGGAAGAGCATCAAAAGTGAATGATTTATTGCACACGCGCCTCTCTCAGTGTCAGCCTCTCCACTGCACGAGTGTCTACCCAGGCAGTGATCATATCTTGGCACCGGGCTGTCGAGAATGAAAGGCCTGCATTAATCAATTTACGAGCTGGAGGTCTGCTCTATATGATGAAAGAAAGCCATGTGATCTGGACAACAAGAGGAAAGTTAGCAGCTATGCATGTAACCTTGTGCCGTCCTTGGTTACCTAATAGGACCATCCCACGCATCTTCTACCTTTAAAACAAATGTATCTACTTTACATTGGAAAATATATGGTGATGGCTGGGGTTTCTGGGCTTTATATACATATACATGCATACTAACATACATACATACATACATACTAATATATACATATTGTTTTGGGGGAAATTTGGTTGTCGTAATGGGCCAGTGGAACATAAAGACTAACTTAAAAGTGCAGTATGTAACTTTTCTGGTGGATAGTACTTGTGTCCATGGAGATATTACTGCATTGCCTGAAATGTTTAAAGGCAAGTTACACCCACAAGCCAAATTAGGTCAGATGTGTGCAGAAGAAGTGGCACAGTTCACTGTAAGAATGCATGTTTACTTTACATTTTTTTTGCAATAAAACACCTGTTATTGGACAAACGCAAGATAGATTAGTTGAATGCCATACTGTGGAACATTCCAACATAATATAGGATATCTATGGAGACAACATAATGTGACCTTTAATTGAGTAAGTTTCATTGGCAATTCTAAAATATACGGTTAAAACATTTTGAAGGTCATCCATTTTGAATACAGGGGTGCCAAATATTCCATTGTGACCATTTTAAGTTCTGCCTCCAGTTGGATAATTATGTGTATTTAAATTAAAAATCTTTCTCTTTTCATGGCCAAATCATCTGTATCATACTGTACGTGTGAATAAGAGCCATTTCTGTCATGCTGATCCAATAAAACATGGATTTGCATTTTGATATGTTCCTAGAGGCTACTTCAGTCCTCTTTTAGATACTATACACAACAAAGTGACACACAGCAACACATTTTCTGTTTTCTATATGAACACAGATTTCTTAGGAGCCTCCCATGCCAAGTGCAGACCTGGTGTGATGTGAGGAGATGTGCGTGGCGTTTTAAAGACCTAAATCTGAGCTGTTTGTTCTCGGGAGAGGAGATTTTTGCAGTCTAGCCCCAGGGGGTAAAGTAGCAGGATTAATCATAGCACTTTCAGATTAATTACTCATAATGCGAGCATCCTCTAAAAGGCATGGCCTGCAGTGGTGATGTTCGGTTGATTTCATTAGGCTCAAAGCGACAACACCTAAAATAAGCCGGAGCTTTGCATGCGGAAACAAGAAAAGTGTGGAGAATATAGTGGAATGTCAAGTATACAGCTTTCAAGTTGAATCAAATTTACATGTGAGTATGTGGGTGTGAACCAAGTATAAGGACATGCAGTTTTGTGCATTAGGAGGTAGGCTGATTTCAGTATAAAATTGTGAAAAGGCCTGGTAAAAGGGAAGCTGGTGAATGACTAATTCTTGGCCTGACCTTGAAATGGCAAAGACCTGAAGTGTTTTTTAAAAACTGTAAGAATCCACAAAGCTACATCTCACTGTAATAATTAAGAACCTAATCAATTGTTCATTTACTGTTTGTGGTATGAGCCTTAGAAAAATACAACGTGTCTAGGTGATGTTCTGTTGCTGTTCTAGGCATACGGCTGTGCCCTTGGCCCTTTGCTCACAGGAACAGGATCAAAACCCAGTTGTTAAGTGCAAGACAGTCCCCAAAACATAGTGTTAACAAATACTTAAGGAGGTCAAGCTGTCTGAAAAAGTTTAGGCATTAAAACCTCCATATTTAGAATGCTTATTTTAGCACATTTATCACATTTTGCAGAGGCACTGGTGTGTTGGCAGCCACGTGTGACAGTAGTTGCTTATTGTTGGCTGCACACTGCTCGCTTTGCAAAAATAGACTGCCTGTTTAGTTTAGCCTCCCATCCCCGACACACAAACTGGAATAGAGGAAATGCTGGTACAAAGTCCAAGAAATGTCTGAGATGAAGCAAAGAGACAAATATGAACAGTTCTAAATGTCGAACATCAAGAGAATAAGAGGTGCGGCCAAATGTTGGGCGATTATGGCTTTTCAAAGGCAGGGAGGAGAGAGAGGGAACAACAAAGTAGGCCACCGTTTTGCTTGGCTGAGGTGTCTCCCCTTCTCCAGAGACACCATTCCATCTTCCGCAGTACACAAGATTTCACCCAGGCCTCATAAAGACATGATAAATAAAACGGCATCTGCTCACTGCATGTGGTAACCCAAAAAATATCAGGAAAGATTGCTCGTTTAAAAAAAAAAAAATAACTACACTTAAAGATCACATGAAGTTAATTTGTTTAGTGATGTTAAGTATATGTGACTCCATCCTTCAAATTGAAATGTAATCATAATCTGTATGGACCACTGATGCCCTTAGGACGGTGAACATATATTTATTAATGTGTATTATTAATTACGATACATTAAGGGGCAAAGAATGTAAGACACTACAAAGGCTTCAGCTGCTGTAAAAACAAAACTGGACAAAAAATGCAGAAAAGGTCATTTGTTGATAGTGTCTTAGATGACTGTATTTTTGTAACTAATTTGTATTCCACTAATCCATATTTTGGATGATCTGTAGAACTAACACTTACATAGAGCAAACGTCATTCTCCTCACAGACAGAGGAGAATGGTTGGTTACATCAACAATTTTGTGAATCCCTGTAACTCTTTTTGTGACTTTGGGCTATACAAAAATATATAGAAATTTAATTGAAATTGAACCCACAACCTCCTTGTTGAGGGGCAGGAGCACACACTACTGCATGGCACACCTCAGACAACAATTATCAGTGGTTTGTTGTTGTGTTGACAAGCTTTAAACACACTGTACTGGTTGCCTTGGCAAGAGCCCCTATAATTACTGAATATAATAGAGTCAGAACAATAAATAGCATTTTACAGTGCAGTGCTAGGAGACCGTAAAGCCTCATTTCCACTAGCACAGTCCACCTTGGCGCGGAACAGCTGGGAGGGGGGGCAACCGGGGAGTGTTTCCATTTCAAATGGTCCTGGCCGCTTTTGGGGCATTACACAGGTCTAGCAAGACACACCCAAGGGTGTGACATAGGCCTGTGCCACCAAGAGGTGCAGGACAGCTATGAAAAGGCCGGTGCTACAGGAGCATCAACACATCAACAGTGGGTATGGGTGGCTTTATGCAGTGGAAACACTGCACCACTGTACTTATAGGGCTGTTTGTAAATGACAAGAAATCAAATGACTATTATTACCATAATAGGCTATCATATGTATAATGAATGTATTTATATGCACTAAATGCGTGTGAGTCACAGATGCTTCCAAGCAACAATGTATAAGGGACAAGGTCTTAACTCACAAAAGGGGACCGGTCTAGCACATCTCGTTTTATTATTCGTTGAGCACAAAGGAAACAGAGTGAACAATCTATCAAAATGAATTGGCTGGAAAGAAAAAAAATGAGTTTTTCTTGAGTGTGCTGAGACTAGTGCTGTGTTGTACATGGACAAAAAATCAAGACTACAGCACACAACAGCGACGGAGAGCAATAAAAAGTGAGAGTGTGTTTATGAACGCGTGAGGAGATACAGGAACAGCCAGTGCAGCAGCTATGTACACGGCGGCTTTCTGTGACCTAGAGCCACATTTGGTCCGACTTCAGACATTACTGCATGCTACACTAGAAAATAGAGCTCGGGTACAGCCAGATACAGAGAATGAGGTCAGAAGAGCTGAGAGAATAACCACGACATGACAAACAGGAACACAGAGCCCACAACTGCGGTTCTAAATAAAAAGTGACAATAGAATACAGCAGAAAAACATACATACAGCATACACAACGCTGAAAGACTTATTTCTCTAAAAGCAGCAAGATATGGACAATAACTGCTATTAAGGTATACTGCAGTATTAAAATGCCACAGTGACGGTATCAGTACCATGAGAATGGGCTTCTGACAGTACTGACAGAGCTCATGTGCTTCACTGAGTCTAAGGAAAAAGCAACCCTTTTCACTGCTTTGAGTTCATGAAAGAATTATTCTGTTCATCAGACCTTTCACGCCACAAATAATGTAAATAACCAGGAAGGAGCAGTCTGAAGTCTGTTTCACTCCATGTGTGCCTCCCCTAGAGTAGATCTAATCACTGATGCTGTTTCCAATCTCTGCACAGCAAAGAAAGGTACAACCCATGTGTTGTATATGACACTTTATATAACAAAGGAATCCCATTGTTTTCATTAAGGATTATAAGATATACATTTCCACAATATACCATCATACTAGAGGTCACTGTCATACTATAGTACTTCTGGTCACGATCGTAATACTATAGTACTTCTGGTCACGATCATCATACTATAGTACTTCTGGTCAGGGTCGTCATACTATATTGCTTTTGATCACAATCGTCATACTATAGTACTTCTGGTCAGGGTCATCATACTATAGTACTTTTGGTGATAGTCATCATACTATAGTACTTCTGGTCATGGTCATAATACTATATTACTTTTGATCACAATCATCATTCTGTAGTACTTCTGGTCACGGTCATCATACCATGGTACTTCTGGTCATTGTGAATCTTTTTCTACAAATTATAAAACCAACTGAAAGCATAAAATTGTTGGTAAAGACTTAAACTGTAAAACTAATTGTGTTATAACCGAAACAAGATCTGTGTGAAATACGTTTTATACGCTGCTGTTTTTATGACTTTGATCACTAGCTAGTCTTCTAGTGTTAATCGCAGGGACAGGCTAGTATCAGTTTCACAGTACAATGCATTCAACTGTGTAAGATGGTCTCAGTCACAGTTTGGTCTCGGTTAGTGTGGTTTGGACTACAACAGTGGTTACGAGAGCTTGAGCTGAACGTCAATTTTTAAAAGCCCTGTAAGTTTAATAGGATACAGCTGAGAAATGGAGGGAGTGAGGGATTAGCCCTTTATCAGGCCACCGACACTGCTGTAGACAGGGCTGGTCTTCGGAGACGGAGAGGAGGAAGACATGGAGAAATGGATGTGCTTTTATTGAGCATGATACAGCCACAATGCTCAGTCATGATGGCATATACACATTCTATAGGCCCTTGTGATGGGAGGAATTTGGAGATTGTGTGAAAGGAACTCGAGACCCTTAACAATAGGGCAATAATTTGGCCCTACTTCAGGACAGTATTCTTTCTTCTTTTCTTTCTTTCCAAAACACATACATAATAAATGGATCGACTGTCAGTAATCTATCAAATATTTAAAATTGAATAGGTTTGTACAGCGGTGAAAGTCTTAACAAAGTACAGGAATCGGCAAGAGTCTGATACACTGAGGACCTCTAAAACTTTAACATTTAACAGTATCCAGCGTTGGTGAGTCATAAAGATATTATCTTTGTTTTGGCTGTGTAGGCCAACTTGACACACAGCTCAACATGGTAAGACAATATCTACAGTATATGCCGTGATTAAACCACAGCCTCCACTGTAAGGACTTTAAACGACGTGTCCAAACACAAATAAACAGAGACATGGTGACTGCATTAAAAAAAAAAAAAAAAATACTGCTGTCAAAGGGCC
Organism: Periophthalmus magnuspinnatus; assembly: GCF_009829125.3. Lineage (NCBI taxonomy): Eukaryota > Metazoa > Chordata > Actinopteri > Gobiiformes > Gobiidae > Periophthalmus > Periophthalmus magnuspinnatus. The sequence continues at coordinate 29,148,882 of NC_047139.1, read as the reverse complement.
ACATGTAAAATACATGTAACTACTTTTAAAAAATTGTTAATTAACTGTTTCTGTATTCAGTACTTCTTCAAATTACACATATTACATATGCATTTGCAAAGATGTAAAATATGGCTGTTTAACTGCGTGCCTCCTGATAAAATGACATTTTAAGATCATCATACCTTTTAATTTACCCTGTCGAGGGCCACATAAAATGATACAGAGGGCCACATTTAGCCCGCGGGCCTTAAGTTTGACACATGTGGTATAGAGGTATGCAAAACACAAATGGTGATATTTTGGAAGCAAGACTTTTCATGTTTATAATCACGGTCTTATTATTTTGATGCACAAAAGTGATATTACGTACTGCCTTCTTTTGTCTTCTCTATGTCAGCTCGTTTTAAAGCTTGAAACATGTGACTCAAAGTGTAAACCTGTAATCCAAGGTGACACATCACATCCTGCACAGGCTCAAACCTGGTGCATTCAGGAAACATGTGATTACTGATGATGAAGCGTCAAATGGTGCAAACATGAGGGGCTCTCTGGCACATGAATAATCACATAATCATGTCTATGTATCTTTGATTTTATTTATTTTTTTGTCAATTTAATTACTCCAACATTTAGTTTGTTTTCTAATTGGAACAGTTTGTCATAGGAGATGCACTTGTGTAGATAAAACTAATTGGACTACAGCTCATTTGGGTGCTCGCACTCAAAAGAAAATCTGAAGGAAAGTACGAAAAAATGTGATTTGAGAGCGTCATTACACCCATGGTAAATATGATCTAGCACTTTGCCTGACAGTGCCACCCAGAATACAATAATAACATGTCATGGGAGATCGCACTATGTTTAGGATTACAACGCAATTCCTGGAAATCCATTCATATTCTTGAGTATATTTTACATATGCAAAAATAAACCACCTTTAGCACAAGGGCATAGGGGAGATAGATGCTGAATAACTTTACATCTATTTATCTCAAAACAACTAACAATTGAGGTTTAGTGCTCTGTAATTGTACCAATAAAACATGTCAAATGTATAACTGTGATTTGGCTTTGCTTGTTGGTGTAGAGATAATTTTGTTTTGGTTGCGTCTTTTTGAGTCAATTAAATCCAAGCATAAATAACTCAAGCTCTGTCTGTTTGCGTACAGATGCTAGTTTATAATTACACAGATAGAGATTAAGAGTACTTCTTTATCCACCAAACTTCAACTTCACTTCAATGTTTCCCACTGACTTTAAAGAACCCATATTACACTATTTTCTGATCTATGTTGTAATGTTTTCTCATCAAAAACACACTTGGAGCTGTTCCACCTTGTTCCACCTTGTGATGTCATCATGTGGTAATACAGGAAGTGCTCCAAACTCCACACACCTTCACTAGAATCATTTAGATGGTTTCAGCCCTGGAATTTCCAATTTCTACCGAACAAAAGGTAAAAGGAGCTGTTGACATTTTGAACTTTGCAGATGTAGACAGACTAATAATAAAGAATTACTCAAACATGTGTGAATGAAACAAAACACAAGTATGTTTTGACGAGGTAACAAAATTTATGGCTAAAAGCTCACAAGACTCAGTTTTGCCAAATATAGGATCTTTATGCTGTAACCAAGCAGGAAATATGCATTGAGTCATCCTAAAGAGACACAGAACAAAACAGCACATCTTGAATTTCCACCCAACACAAATGGCTGACACATTATATTATGGCTATGAGTAAGAAATACAAAGCTGGTTTTTGGTCAAGCTGAAGGTGAATGCGTAGATACAGTTATTGAACCTCAATGTGGCATAAACAAAATAAATATGAGGTGCAGTATAATAAATGTTTGCTCACCAGCTGCTATGCCTTTATACAGTTTGTGAATAATGTATTTAGATATGCACAAGCAGTTATGTATAAGTCTAATCAATTGTACAAAAGGAGAGGAGTGTTAAGTATTTGAGGATTTGGAAGTGCAGTATGATATATGACCCAACTCTTTAGCCAAAAGACTAAAATAAAGCATATATTTCCATTAAGGATGTTTTATTGCACTGAAATACTTGAAAAACATGCATTGTTACAGTGAGTGGGCTTGCATCTCCACAAACCTGACTGCAACATGACCTGTAAGAGGGCTTGACCTGCTTGTTGCCATGGAAATGTTACTGCTGTGGATAAATTGTGTCACCATATGGCATAAAACATATGTGTATCTATGGTGAATCTTCCAAAGTGTGGTTTGAACTTTCTGTTTGATCGAGTCATGCAGGAAATGTCGACGAGGAAAATGATTGACAATTTGATGCCTTTGATGATAAATGCAACATTTCCAATAGAAGCTGTACGGTTTTATGGCCTGCTTAGTTTGAGGCACAATTGTTTACAGACTCTAAAATGGTCGTCAGTCCAGAACAATCCAAGTGTTATAAATATTAAATCCTAATTCGATTCACTTGAGTTTTATTCTGTCATTTGTTTTTAATGAGCATCCAGCCCCAGAACACACTCGCAGCTGTTGTTGATGTTGACAGTGAAGTGACTGGATGTTATGAGTACTCCACCGTGCACAGGCTGGTGTCCAAAGTAAACGGTGGAAAACAACAATGGCGGCCCTGCTCTCTCCTCTCCTAAATACTTGATCAGAGGAGAGGAGGCATCATTTGAAGGCTGGCTAAATGTACTGACAGCTGCAGTTGGGTGAATGGAGGGTCTACTGCTCTGTGACACAAGCTGAGCCCGATCCAGCCTCTCTCTGAAGGGCTCTGTGTGCACGCCTGCCTTTTATGATGTAAACTGAATGTAACCTTTATCCTCTCTCACACAGCGCCTGCAGTGGGGAGTGGAGAGCCCCGCCCGTCCCCCGGGAGCATGCACAAACTGGGATTCATGTGGGGGCCTCAGCTGCTGCGTGGTCCGGGTGTCGATGATCAGAGCAGGGCTGTGTGAGGAGGGCCAGCGGGACCGTCCCGTGTGAGCGTGAAGGGGGAGTCTGCTCCTCGTTTTAACCAGTCCTGACACATAATAAGTGTCAATGTGATAGTGTGGACAAGCTCATTAGATTGAGTCTACATGCTCCTTCTGATTTAATCTATAAACAAAAGCATAGTAAGGCAGAGGGCTCAAACAGACAACGGTCACACATACAGCTAAAGCAACACTATGTAACTTTTCTGGTGGAGTGTCCAAAAGATTCTCTCTGATGTGATGAAAACATAAAATAAAAATCAAACTCTGAATCAAAGAGGGTTATTATCATCTTATATATGTGACTTTCAAATATGTAACAACTTACTCTTAAAAGGATTTTACAGACTATAGGATGAACTAAACCTGAACGGCAAAAGCCTCTAACCATTTAATCAAAGACATTTATAGATATGTGAGTATTTGTACAAAACTCCCTCCGTTGATTTAGTTCTAATAAATTAAACAAGGTCCCAGAATTTGACTGTAATGAACTCAGCTGTTTATATTTTTGGTCACATCCTTTGTCTAATTAGTCTAGGGTTGCAACAAACTGCTGTCAGATGGAGTATCATGATTTTCTTTGTTCTGTTTTTGCAATTTAGCATTTACTAATACAGCTGTAATAGTATTAAAATGACAGTAATGTGCAGCCCCACTCGAAGCTAACGACATTTTGAATACAATGGTAAAACTGTGCTCTTTTACAGATGTGTATTTTTGTAAGTAAAAACGCCGTGGTCTTGTTTCTGATGCAACGGCCCCTCAGTGGATTTCCTCAGTTCTGCAGTGTACAGGCCTCTGCCCATGCAGCTCTTATCTGAGTTATTATGAAGTGCCTATGGCTGTTTGAATCGGTCATCTCACCAGTGCTATTTCACCCTCTCTGTGCGTGCTCTTTAAAGAAAATCCTTCTCTTTTATTGTTTGTGGTGCTGCTTTAAAGGCTTTTGTTTCAGTATACCTCAGATATAGAGAAGGAATAATGTGTCTATGGGTTTCTTATAGTCCCTGCAATGTAAAGAGCCATTCTTTTTATATCTAGGTTTAGAAACATTTATAGATCAGAGATGTCAATCGCAGTACCACAAACATATATTTTAATGTTAAACTGTATATACTGAAATGACCAATTACAAGTTAATGAAAGATAAATGACTAGTACATGTGGAAACAAAACAAGCTCTCCACCAAGCAGGACCTCAGGAACAGCAGCACCTTTGAGGATAATGAGGTCTAAATTTGAGCACATTTTGGTTTGAGAGAAGGGTCAAGAGGCAATCTTTGTCAAAACAGATTATCTTCATTTGAATAGAAAGGAGAGCAAAAAACAAAACAGCTAGGTTAAAAACAAACAGACTGACTCCAGCTGAGGACAAGAGACACTAGACCAATAGGTCAACTCAATTAGAACTGACCGGAATATAACAGTTATAATATATGTTTTGGACAAAGGGGGAAATGTCTTTAACTTAAACTACTTCATGTTGTCATTTAGATTAGATTTTGATGTGAGACCGTAAAACAATAAACCTTTTCAAAAATTAACAACATTAGTAGATCAATCAATCATAATCAAGAACATTTGACCACTTTTATATCATCATTGATCAGATCAGCCCCAGATGAATCTAAACCTTTACATAGAATGAGCCTAATGACTCATTTCAAGGATAAAATACTATAATATTTAATGATATTTTCGGGGACAAATTTGAGTTGCTCACCTAAAATGCCTCAGTCCTATTATTAATTTTGAGTGTATGAATTTGAAAACCACTCCTGACACTTAACCCTACGCTGAGCTCTAACTCCTGCACTGGCCAGCATTGTTAATTATAGTGGCTGTTTAGTCGGGTTAATCTGTTCTGCTCTTTATGTGAGTGTTGTGACGTTCTTTGTCTGATGAGGGGGAAGTGGTTGGTCTAATTGTCACATCTGTATCATGAACATCGACTTGTCTGCTTGAGTATATTGTCAATGAATCAACACAGAGCCTGTTACAATTTAACAAAGCCTAAATATGATACAATGTGGGAGAATGACACTTAAATCACACAATGAGTTTTTTTATGAGTCCTCCCCTTTAATGCCTGTCACTGCCACGGCAATAAAACATCTGCTAGACAAAAATTAAACCTCCCCGGTGAAGTATTTAAGTTATTCAGTGTTATTGAATAAACTTATATAATACAAAACGAGGCAGTTGGGAAAAGTGATTTACCTTAACAATTATCTGCATGTCACTTCCCTTTAGTCGGCAGGAATACTGTGATGAACAATTGAAAGAACAAAAAATAGGATGGGGGTTTTCTAAGAACGGACATTTTCCGAGCGCTCAAATGCAAGACAATGCAAAATTACTCAAACATGCATGAATCACTCAAAATACAACTCTGAGTAAGCTAATGGCAAGGGCAATTTCAGCAGCTCAGAGTAGTAGATTTTGCATCATGTTTCCTTTAATATTAATGTAAATAAACTTCACAATCAGGCTGTGTACATTATGATCAGTCTCTTGTCATTAGCCAAACCATTCATTCTATTTTTGAGGAAAAAGAAGGTGCTTTATCCAGAAATTCACTTTTGATGAGATCTAAGTTTTCTGCATGGACATATAAAACTGTGCAAAAAACATTTCACTCACAAAATATTTATCATCATAAACTCTAACCTGCCCACAACCATAAATGATCAAATGCTTTCATCAATCCCAAGTATATATGCTTTATGTTATACAATTTCTAGCAGCCATTCATAGTGAAAGCACATGAATTTCCTTTGGATTTTAAAGAGGTGGGAGTCCTGGGATGTCATTAGGCTGTGCTCTTTCTAATTAGAGTTTTGCACAAGGTCAGATTAGCTATTACAGGCCTATTTACATTCATCATACATCACAGCCACTCACACATAACCACAGACCCAGACACCACATCCAAAAGCTTAAAATACAAAATGTCTGCTTGTACTTTTAAACTTGTCTGAAGTGAATGCGTGTGTGACAGTGGTTTGGATATTTCTCTTCTCGCTGCTATTAGAGTGCAACATTGGTGAAAGATTGAACACTCTACAGTCCGCTGTGTATTATAGTCGTAAGAGGCCGTGACTAATCATGAAATAACCTGTCTCGTACTGGAGAGAAACTGGCAGAATGGCTTCTATGTTTTCTTCAATCTGTTAAACATAGCTTAGCTCGATCTTGGCACAGTTGAATGCTAATAAGATATCAGTCTGCATTAAAGCGAGCGGTGACACTCGGCCCAGGTGGCACAAGGTCACGGGAGATGTGTTTCCATAATGAGAAGGTCCATTGTAGAAAAGAACACTGCTTCATTCCTCGTGTTGTGAGACTAATGAATGTGCTAAAGCAAAGCGTATCACATTCCATTTCAGCTACAAAAAAACGTAATCACCGATCGCCCTAATAAAAACAACTCATTTTCTTTCAGAATGAATGGAGATGTATAGTGCCACCGAACTGTTTAACTGCTAATTCATTATATGCAGTGTTCCTCTATTTTTATTTTTTTGTGCTGTTTGCGATAGTTTACTTTTCTAGTGGGAGGTATGCCACTAGTCTCCATGGAGATATTATTATTATTATTATTAAACATATCTATCTTGCATTAGTTCAATTACAGGTGTTCACAGTTGCTAAAAATTCACACAAAAACATGTGTACTGTTTCCCCACAGATCTGAACTGTAACTTGACCTGGTGGGGTCAGCTGCTTGTATCTATCTGCTGAGATACATTTAATGCCATATTGTGAAATGTTTCAGCTGTAACAATAATATCTCCAAGAAAAAGCAGGTGGTAGACCGTGCCTCAGAGCCCCTTTAACAGTGACAGTGCATTCAGTTATGTCTAATATTTTCTTAAATTATATTTCTAGATGTATAAAGTAATTGAGACTCTGGTGTTTAATTACATTTTGTTATCTGTCAATGACAAATGAATGAATACTTGTTTAATATGTTTAAAAATCACATTGATAATTATGCAGATGTTGTAAAGGGGTTTAAATAATGTGCCGCAAAAGTACAATTGACTTTTGAAAGTATTGTGTTTTAACAATATTGCAGTTTGATCATAATTAGAAGTTGGTTGGTGTCAAGATGTGAACTCCAGCTCAAAAAGCCCATCGTGACAACTGCATCAAAGGCTTTGTCTAAAATAATAAGGTATTCCAAACCAAACAATTCCTGCAATTTGTAGCGGACGCTTTAGAAAAAACATCTTGTGAGGTGAACAACACAAACACAAAACTATTGTTGAACCAAATGAATAAAGCTCGCACACTGATTTACAATACCAGCACAAGTGGTGACTTGCTGTTTGATGTCTCGTGGCATTTTGCCTTTATTTAATGTAGGTAGTAAAGATACGCACAGAAAAGAGAAAGCTGCTAGATTAGATGGCGAGCGGCCAGGATCAAACGGGCACTGACTGCACTTACATGAACTCACTACTCAGAGCTGAGCGTCAGAAGGCCGTACATTACACTCAAGTCTCACTCCAAACACAAAAGCAATTATGTTCATAGATACACACTAATTATGTTTGTGCGGAATCAAATGCTGTAAACACATTTGAAGCCATTATTTAAAGGTGCACAGTGAAACCTTTTCAGTAGAGCGTGTGCCACCTGTAATTGTCTCCTTGGAAATGTTATTGCTTTACCAAGAATATTCCCCAGTATGGCATTAACCTCTATAAGGACAAACAGACAGCAGTACTAGGCAAAGCTCCAATTAGCTTAAAGTGTACAAATGTGTTTTTAGGATGTTTTGAGCAATATAAACAACTTTTATTGAATAAACTAGATAGATATGTTTAATGTCTAACTGTGAAACATTTCAGACTAAGTGATAACCTCACCACCGCAACCTTCTTCCAAAAACAAGACCTCCTATTGACTTTTCACCACACTCAGTCATGCAAACTCTTAATTCATTTCAGTAAAGTACTTGTATGTTGTTAGTAGTGAAAAGACACTCCATAGACCCATATGTGATGATCAGTACACAACCCCTGTGATTTTAATATGACTTTGTACAAGGACAATGAAGCCAAAGTAAGTCAAGAAGGTTTTATCCTTCAGGAACCCAACTTTTCTTTCTTTCTGCTTAAATGTCACAAAAATTCAACTGCGGCCCAAAAGGGTAAAACACTGTTGAGCATGGAGCTTTTGTGGTCAATTCAAATGGAGCACAGACTTTCATTTCTTATCTCTTTTCCACTCTACTGAACATTTAAAATATTATATTAGAATCTTTTCTTTTCAAAGAATACAACTTACAAGTACTATAGAACAGTTTTTTTCTGTCGACTGCTGGTTAACCTCTTCAATAACCCTGCCTGAAGAAAATGGTTCCAGTGTCTCCATAATGTACACTGGGGGAGCAGCACCCATGGGCCCAGTGCATCCGGCTGACTCACACAGACCACATATTTGTCATTTAAAGGATTCACAGTGGCTCACATTTGGCAAATTTGAAGTTGCAATGTGTCAGTGATTTATTGCTGAATGAATAAATAAGCATAGGTCTAAATCACGTTATATGACATGTTAGATGTTCGTGTGAGATTATGTAATCCACAGCCCATAACACAGTCACCAGACACGAGGATGTCATGATAATATACAGTAACAATTATTCATGATTACTGCCACTGTGACCCAGGCACCCAGGCCCACTGACCACTGACACAGAGAGAGAGAGACTGAAAGACACAGAGAGAGAGAGAGACTGAAAGACAGAGAGAGAGAGACTGAAAGACAAAGAGAGAGAGAGAAAGAGAGAGAGAGAGAGAGACTGAAAGACAAATAGAGAGAGAGAGACAGAGAGAGAGAGACTGAAAGACAAATAGAGAGAGAGAGACAGAGAGAGAGAGAGACTGAAACACAGAGAAAGACAGAGAAAGACAGAGGGACAAAGGGAAACAGGGAGAGAAAGAGAGAGAGAGCCAGAGAGAGAGAGAGAGACAGGGAGAGAGAGAGAGAGAGAGAGAGAGAGAGAGAGACAGGCAGAGACAGAGAAACAGAGAGAGAGAGGGAGAGAGAGAGAGAGAGTGAGAGACTTAGAGTTATATTGTGACCTGAATCATATTCCATCTATCACAAAGATGCAAAAAGTTAATTCCAACTCAAACCACATGGGGTCAATAAAGGCACACATTTAGAATACTTTTTATATTCTTTACACAGCTTTACATAATAAATGAATTCTGGTGTTGAAAACAAATGATGTTTTGGTAAAATAGAGCTAGTGGTGGAAGATCCTTAAACACATAACTAAATGACTAAGCTTACTGCTTATATAAGGTAGTTAATTAAGATGTTGAGTGTTACACAACAGAAGGAGACAAATTGAAGGGTGTGAAGGCCCTCCCCATGTGTCCAGTGTTAATTTAATTTAAGAAAATGCATTTTCCTCATGGTTTAGCTGCAGGTGATTATAGTATTATAAGCTTGAAAATACTTAAACTTATTGTTAAAGACTTAAGAGTCTTGGTCCAAATTTACATAGTATTTTTATTTCCTGTTATTATATTTATTCTTTCATTCATGCAGGTCTCCATTAATGAGCAAATCTGTGTAGCAGAATACATTTGAGCAAAGTGGTCAGTCCTATGAAGTAAAAATCACTTGGGGAGGCCCATAGCTTTCTTCAACAATAGATTCATTTCTGAGGCAACAATTGCCAATCAAAGGGGCTGTTTTTCTTTCATTTTTTTTTTCTTTTTCTGAAAATAATTATAGGAAATCAGGCTTAAGATATGATTACACAATTATCAAATGCTGAACAGCTGTCCAATTTGGTTACTATTTATTTATGTTTTACTTAGCAAGCATGTACACATTTTAGACCTTATGTGGCACCTATTTTCACACAACAACTGTTTGGACTATACAAAATGCATACGAAATTGTATTTATATTACCCCAAACGATAAAAGGCCAATAAAGTGATTTCCTGTGGGTTTCAATGTCATAAAAAGCAATATTTTTTCTTGAGCATGGCTCCTGGGGCGAGAGATTAAGTGTGGCGGCCGATCCTGGATTATCCCGGTGGCGTTTGGGACTCATAAGTCGGAGTGACTCCACCTGTGGTGAAGGTCAAGGCAAAATGGACCATGATACAGCACAATACTGAGACCTATGGCTTAATGTATGGCATTTTAGGAGATTAACGTAAACTGTTTTACAATGTTTGCTAAAAAAGATCCATGATCATATTTGCAGTTAGGTTCCCAATTAGTTTTATTGATAAGCATTTGTCATTCAGTATTATATTCTACCAAATTATCTGACATATATATTTAATTGTTACTATTTGAGTAAGTTGAGTTGTGGGTAGAAGGCCACAATGAAGTAAAAAATACAGGAGCAGAGGTTTTCATTTGAAGCAGTAACTAGTAGTAGTAGTAGTAGTAGTAGTAGTAGTAGTAGTAGTAGTAGTAGTAGTAGTAGTAGTAGTAGTAGTAGTAGTAGTAGTAGTAGTAGTAGTAGTAGTAGTAGTAGTAGTAGTAGTAGTAGTAGTAGTAGTAGTAGTAGTAGTAGTAGAAATCATATTTACTTGATATTCATGCACTGGTTCCTGCAGAGCTTCTAGATTAATTTTGATGGAACCCACAGTTTTGTAAAGATTAACCTGAACCCAAGCGTGTTACAGGGACAATATGACAATTGTTTGGATGTTTCCTGGATATTAAACATAAACTTCACGCAGCGGCATTGTCATTTTTGACACAGTAAATAAAAATGTAGGTGCAGGGTTTATAAGCCGACATATAAAAGAGAAGAGAGCAGTGCTCCTGTCTAAGGCTGATGTACTTGACTGTGTGCCTGCAGGCTACAAACACAACAGTCTGTCTTTCTTCAACACAAATTAAACTATTCAGAGGCCATGCTGACTTTCAGAGCCAATCGGGTCCCGTCCCGGCGCCTGCTGCTGCTGTATTCTCCATGAATGTGTTACATAAAGGGTGTCAGATGCATGTAGCATGTACGTGCCTGTCAGGTGTGTGGGGGCATTTGTGATTTCAGGAGGAGTGGGGGTGGCTGCACAAGACAAGGAATCTATGGGAAATGGCTTCCAATTAAATGCCTGGTTTCTCTGAGTATCTGGTTGGTTCTGACACATCTGTCTCCATAAAGAGCAGTGAATTAAAGTGATTTTGCTGCCATACAGCACTGTGCAGAAGTCTTAGACAGGTTTGGTGAATGAACAAAGAAAGATGTATAAAACTGTAAGGAATACAGTATAACAAAGAAGAAGGGAACGAATATATACGCACTGAGACAGCACTGGCACTGCAGGTCCTGAGTCCTTACAATACTACAGTCATTAAACATGGTCATTTGTTCTTTGAGGAAAGTATCTTCAGTCCATATCTTATTTAAATGGCACAAAATCCCTCATCATTATTAATCCTATTGATCATGACTCACCACTGACCTTCGCAGAATTGTAACTTAAGAGTAAAGACATCATTATTATAAAGGTGCATGACTTTACAGTAACTTTTCTAATGAACTTTCCGACACCTGCTTGTCTCCATGGATTGTCTCTATGCTTCACAGTTTGCTGTTAAACATACCTATCTGGAATTGACTCAGTTATATGCCTCGGTAACTCTTAATAATAACTACACCTTAATTAGTCTTAATATATCATTAACAAAGACTTAATTCATAATGGTCTAATATTTTATTAAGAATGATTCATGCTACTACTTAATTTGAATCCTAACCACAACTCCTAACACATTACACAAGTAGTTAATACAAAGTGGTACCTATGTATTATACCTTGAAAAACATGAATATTTATAGTGAGTGGGTTTGCCTCTCCAAAGATGTGACCTGCAACTTGGCCTGGTGGTGTCAATTCTTCAGATAGATAAGTTTAATTCCATACTGTGGAACATTACTGGCAAAGCAAAGACATCACCATGATGGGTGGTGATGTGTTGGAAAAGTTCCACAGTGCACCTTAACAGCATTTCTCTCATCTCACTAGAAACTGCATAGTACAGTGTGTTTATTTCTCTCCGTTTGCGCTGATCACAATATGCAGTCGACATCAAATGACTGCAGATGACAAAGGCAAGTGAGACAGCCTTGGGCACTGAGGAGAAAAAATATGAGTGCTGAAAATACAGTGCAAATGGCTTTGTGTTTGAGAAATGGTGCAACAACTCAACTGGGACAATCAATATATTTTAGCATCACGTTTGAACGGCAATCTTTTTTCTCTAGCGTTATTTACCATCTGCAGTGCCCATGATGACAGGGGGTCCCTATAGGTTACTCCGCTGTCGGAATTGCACTGTGAGGATATAAAAACAAATCTACATATGTGACACACAGAGGCAGAGGAGGAATAAGACCGAATAATGAGCAGTAAAAGCTGGGGTTAAGCACTTATTACACCCTCCCTATGTTTACAGCGAGATGCTCAAAAAGTCATTATATCTAAAGGGACTAGTGATGAGAAGGGGCCTGGGAGGTAATTAGACATGTATATGATGCAAATTCCAATATGCAAGGTGAAATAGACAAAACATCTGAGGTTTATTTACATATAGAAAGGTTCACTATTTCTAATGAAGGAAGATTTTCAGTTTTGATGTATTATTGTTTTGGTGAATGGTGTATTCTTCTGGTAGGTTGCCACCTGTTTGCCTCCAAAATGTTATGGATTTGTTCAAAATGTTTCACGTTAAACTTGTCCATCTCCACAGAGACAAACAGGTGACTCCACCAGGTCAACCGCACTCACAGTATGAATGCAAAGTTTTTTATGGCAACAAGCAGAGGGGAAACCACCAGAAAAGGTACCAGAAAAGTGCACCTTTACCTTTGCTCTTTATATTATAGCAACTCAACCTCTATACCCCATTACAATAAAGATGTTTAAACAGTAATAGTCATTAGTAATAGCTAGTAAATGCACAAAGTAAATAAGATTGGCTTATTCATTTATTATTAAAATAAGAGTGAGTCGAGTGCTAAACTTGTGTGACTGTACTTTTAATGAGGACAGATGGAGAGAAATAATAAGCCTGTGAGTTTGGTGCAGTACCCATGGCCGGCCGATTGTCTAATACCTAATAACCACAGCTCACTGTTGTAATCCCATCAGTTACAAAACATGATGCATAAAAGTGTGTTGTTGGATACATGTCTCATTTTTCATTTGCGGTGATGATTTGGATGATGGCTGGATGTGAAACACGAGACTTGTTATTTCCGCCGAGCTGAGCTGATGTATTGGTTTGACCTTTGAGAGCGGCCAGCCATGCCATTACCTCCGCTATGATTGAGAGTCCCCACATACGCAGCTTGATGAAAACCAAAAAAATCTGCAGCCGAATTGCCTTTTTCTCAAAGACATACAATATCAGTTTAATAAAAATAGAAAAAAACAATATTTTACTAGAGAAATATACATCATTATTAGGCAAAGACAACATCAGCATGCAGCATCCTCTTTGAACATGCCTTGGTTTCTGACAACACAACATCAGTGCAAACACGCTTATGTCTGCAGCACTGCGCTCAAAGTTTAGCCCCGGGCAGCCATTTGACAAAAACAGTCTGAAAGTCTGTTTCACTCAGAGTAGGGCATGACTGAAGTGTGAAAACATAAGCAGGTTTAAAGTCAGCTCTTATAGTTAAATAAAGTGTGATGTGTGTTGTGGTTTATTCCAGCCAATAGATTATGACAACAGATTTGAGAGTGTCACAGAGTGTCTCTTCATCATATTTAGAAATATTTAAAAGCATAAAATGTAGGTAGGGGTGTGTTTAGGTAGACCGAGAAAGCACAGAGGTAGTGCAGTTCATTTGAGAAGCTATGAAAAATCAATTTTTCAGTTTAATTCAATTTTACAATTTTTTTTATTTTATGATATAGCACCAAAATAGATCTGATGGTATGGACATAAAAAGTTAAACATTTGTGTTGCCAAGGTCACCAGGATGAACAGTGTTGAGTCCCACTGATGCTAAAAGCCTCTTGTCAAATAACATGGGTATTCCTGGGTATTGAAAAAAATGTGGTGTGATCCAGTGAATGATATCTCTGATTAAAAGGTCCAATAATACACAAAACCTCACAGTGTTTTGCATATGGGGGATATAATAGGTGGTTGAGACACAAAATGTGCAAATAGTCCTTATGATATGCCTGATTGGCTAAAAGGCCAAGACGACTGCACGGCTCACTGATTCTCTGCTCTGTCCATTGTATTGTCCTATTGATCACAGACATCAGACAGAAGCAGCTTGAAACAGCACAATGTACAATTTATGTGTGGCTTATGGTCTTGGGACAGTAAGGGATGTAATAGATAAAGACTACAGAGGACAATGTATTGATTTTCACATAAGATCAATGCATTAGAACAGTGAGCACATTCAGCTGTGTGTCCAAGAGTGTGTTTAAGTCCTCAACACCAGAGCCACATAAAGAGAAGCCCTACAACTAATAAATAGGGAAAGCACCTTTGAACAGCCCAGGCAGATCACTGCTGAGATCCTTGTAGTATTTAACAACTCGTTAGCTCTTTAATTTGTTTGATTTAAACACATTAATCCAACAGTTGATCCTAATGTCGCTGGGATTGACTGATGAAATAAAACATGAGCAAACATGAGCACATTGTCTCACCATGCATCTTGTAGCTCTTTGTAATTGATGTCATTCCCAGAACAGCACATTTCAATAATGATTAGCACATGTTTGCAGTTCTTCTAAATGCCTATGTAGCAATGGAAGCTTAATTCTCTTTTACCACTGGACCAGTGCACTTAATGTTAATCTCTCCTATAGGAAGTATCAAAATCTGCTGGAAAAACTACTGGAAATGTACTACTAACAAGTACATTTAACATCTAATTATATCCTTAAGTCAGATATAAATTACCCAACATGGCTGCACATATTGTACTAAAATAAAGTGAAATTATAACTATTTATAATCAACATGGGGTTCAATGTTAAAATAATGTTATCTTTACAAAACATCTTCATTTTAGAATTAGAATGTGAGATAAAGTGTTTTGAGTATTTTGACCCAAATAGTGCAGGGAGAATATTTGTGAAGGTCAGGCTTTAAACTGCAATAAAACTGATAACATCAAGAGACAGAATACACACAGCTATAGCTGAGGGTACTGTGTGCTCTTGCACAACTCCCCTACCCTACTGGGACGGAAAAGATATTTCTTGTCTTTGGAAGCTAAAATAGCACTAAAATGTGCTTTGATTTGGCGCGTTTTCATAGACCATGTAGTATAACCTTTTATATTATATTGTTTATAAAGATTTTCTGTGCAAGGTTTATGTATGGTATTGACCCCAGTGTGTCCTTCCCAAAGTGTTTCTGTCCCAGAGCAGAGTCAGGCTGTACTCACGGTCACTGCAGAAGGGTCCGCCGTAGGTGGTCATGGTGCAGTCACAGGAGAAGCCCTCCCACAGCTGCAGACACACCCCTGAGTGATGGCATGAGTCCTCTGTGCAGGTAGTGCTGGGACCTGGGGACGTTAAAACTACTATTACCATTATGCATTTAACTATTCTCCAACCAGGACAAACATGTAGCATTTATCAACTTGAATTATGTCTCTTAATAAATGAGCTGTAATTAGCAGTCATTAATTGTATTCAACATTTGTGCCTGTCCCATAGCTGACCTCCACAGCCGCGCTCCACCTCGCCCACTTTGTGAAGGGCGTCCGCCAGCAGGTCGGGGAGCCTCCCGTTCAGGTCCACAGATGCCAGGCAGCCTTTGTACCCCTCTCGAGACGCTATGAGTCTGGGCAGGCTGCCGTACATGCTCTTCCCCACACCACCAATGTACAGTTCACCTGTGGAAAACACATGGATTGAATATGTACATGTACATTTAAGTTAGTTTGTTATATCCATTCTGCAGTCGATTCCAAAATAAAAAAAAATAAAAAAAATCCTGTGTTTTCCTTTTTCATAACATTAAGATTCAATGACATGAGTCTATATACAGATGCAAACAGAAATAGCTCATATAATCCAGCTGTATTGAACTAAATCTTCCTTCATAAATAATTGTGTGACATTCTAACAGCTGGTTCTTTGCTTTTCTGGGCTATTAGCTACTTCACAGCTAATGATGCACGGACAGGGATTTACCACTGTCGTAAACCTTTTCTTTCTTGGTGAAGGTTCACAAGCAAAAATCCAGCAGTAATGCAGTTTGTTAACACATGATTATTTGTTAGTCTCTTACCACTCTGTGACATGTCTAAAGTGACATATTTCACCAGTCCATGAATTATTGATGACTAATGATACATTATTTACATGTGCTTGCATCTGGTCAAGCCCTTACCTTTTAAATCCAGGTTGCGGGCTCCATTGGCATGCTGGGTGACGGTGCGCGAGTCTATTTTCAGAATGTGCACATTGTTGCTGTCTCGGGAGATCACCACATTGTGCCACTGGTTGTCATTGAGAGGCTTGTCAGAGTTCCCCTTCATTAGGGAAGGTCCATTCCCCAAATCGAAAACATAGTGGATATAGCTGTAAAAGCATTGCAAAATTCAATATAGGGAAAAAGAGCAGTTCTGTTGTATATTGCAGGAAATGTTTAAATGATTTAAGAGAGTTGTGTACAATAAGTCGGATGTTGTTTTTTCTATAGGATATGAACTGCAAGACTTTGCCTGAAAAGCAAAAGGATTGTTGCTGCTGCCAACGAGGTGCTAAACCCATTTTCTTGTATGCATAATTAACAATAATAGTTCTTTAAAAATTCTCTATGATGAGGCTAATTGGCATGTATGGTAATGTTGGGGGACTTTTCTTTGATCAGCGCAGTGCACTGTGAGAGACTAAATTTATCTGAAATTAATTTGTTTGAATCAAAGTTGCCAAGCGACAGCCATGACAGAGCGTCTCGCCTTCACGTGGCATTGAGCCTGATCAGAAGTATGTGATAAAGGGACACACAGCTGCTTTAGGCTCGGCACAGACCTCCCACTGACTGATCGCTCACTCAGAGCGGTCTGCAAGAGCCTTGGTGCAGGGAAATGACTCTTGTTACTTCCTCTCCATCATTATTTACAGGTGCTTTCTGTGATTCTCTTTGCAGCTAACACAATGTGAACTGAATAAAACATCTGAGATATTTGTGAGGAGTCACGCTGCCAAATGCTGTCACGCAGGTGACTGTGGGAGAAGGATGCTGGCTTTGGGCAGCGCTCATCTGCTGCTCCCAATCCTTTAACACAATTATTTATGATGAACAAATGATTGTGAATCTCCTTGTGTCTGTCTGCTCTGCTGCAGGCAGACTAACTGAACACATGAATCATGATTAGACAATTTCAGAGAAGGAATATAAATGTTTGGATCCAGATGCCTCCTGTTTGCAAATACAAATGCTCTTTTAATGAAACTAAATATGGGATTAACATTTCAGTGCACATATCTTCATACTGCACTGCAGCTGTCTCCCTTTGTTGCCAAGCTTCATAATACTAAATATCTACTGTGTGCAATGTATACTCCTTAATTGAATGTGTGTGCGGTCAATAGAAAGATCTGTCTCACCCTTTGACTAGCTCCACCACAATGAAGTCGCTGCCATCTCCAGAGTTGTACAGAATGAGCCCGTCAGGACTAGTGGTTTTGAACTGAAAGAACAGGTGCATGGAGGCGTAGGCCTGTAAGGTGGAGAAGGCCAGGTAACTGGCTTGGGTGAGAAAAGTGACCGGGTTGGCTACAATGTGCCTCATTCCAAAGCGGGCGTTGAGTTCGCAGTAGGAGATGTCCCCGTTCTTGCACTGGTCCAGATAGTGCATGCCGTTGAAGGACAGCGCCTGCAGGTGGCCAATGAAGTTGGATGGCATGACGGAGATGAAGCGCCTCTCGGTCATGATGCCTGTCTCTATGTTGTTAAACTCCAGACGAGTGTGGGCGCCGGTCATGTGTCCTAACAGCACACAGCCAAGATAAACATCGTATTTGAGCAGCTTTTGCCTCTACGCCTGTTAATCATCGGCATTACCTTCCACAGTGACATTATCCACAGACATCTGCAGATTTTTCCCTCGTCGCACCACCTTCACTGTGTGCCACTCATTGTCGTTGAGCTTCTCTCCCACCAGCAGAATCTCTGGTCCCTTACCTGAGAGCAGAGCGCAGCCAGTGACAATCACAGCTCATCAGCAGCACAGCCTCTGTCAATGGAGCCCTCCACACGAGAGCTCTAATCAACACATGCATTCATCCTCCACCCTGCAGAGTCACGCAGCCCTCAGCCTGAATCACCAATATACAACATCCACTGCATTTCCTACTCACACCAAATCTAACTAAGTTCTCAAGATTAATTCATATGATTATAATCTTCTTCTACTAGACTTAAGTAAAATATCGCTCTCACATGGTGCTGACAGAGGGAGGCCTCCCAACTGAGGAAACACGTTTTTATCTCATGCCTGCTCTCCAGCACACACTTTTAAGTTCTGGGATTCCTGCAGCATCCTTTTGGCTTTCCATTGGCTCAAAATAGGTCACAGAGCAGAAGCTTGCCACTGCAGCGGCGTCATCCTAAATCAGTGTGTATGCAACAGGCCGACACAGCGGTTCAAAAGAGTTCTGACATCGCTTGGGAAACTAATTGGCCATGCCTAAGCTGACTGTGCCTTCAGGGGTTTGTCTGTCTAATTGAGCTCAGGGTGCCGCAGAATTACCGGGGACATACAGAGGGCAATAAAAAGAAAACATCAACTGGTTTCCGAATACTTCACAGTTTGATCCTCGGGGAAATAAGAGTGCGACAGGAGGATTGGGCTGGGACTGCATAGCAAGTATCTATGGAGCACACCGCATGATACTCCTCCACCTGCTGGATATCGACCGGGCACAGCAGACAGATCAATCACCTCAAATCCAGCTCTCTCTACATTTGAGGGATTTAGTAAGATAATGAAGCGGTGAACAAAACGCAGGCTCTCACTGGAGTCTTGTCCAACACAAAAACTGAAATGTTTGCCTTGTAAATCTCTATCGCAGACACAAGATTTACTATAATGAAAGAGGAGATAGTGCTGTGCTTGGGAGCAGGCTATTCATCTTATCGGTGTGGCTCAGAGGGGAGCTTCTTCTATCTAATGTCATCGTGCACACAAACAGCAAAACAAAGTGAAAGACCAGACTGCAGTTGTGAATGCTAGGTTCTTTTAGTCAGTGTCAACTATACTATACAGGGGTGTGTCTGATCCTTTTTTTGTCTTTTTTTCTTCTGCCATCACAACATAAAACTATCTGCTCCCACGTAACCAGTACTTTCCATATTCATATGGCTCTGATTCTATCATAATACATAATATGCATTCTCCCAATATTCTGCCTAAACTAGACGTAAAGATGTTTGATAGATGATTTCATAGCAGATTGCATAAGTTTAACTAGCTCGTCTCTAATGTAAAAGATTCATTTTCTTCAGTTTGATCTTTGATTCCTCTCAGATTTGATTAACAAGAGTAACTTCAAAGGCATACGTAAAAGTATGCCTTTGGAACCTGGCTGGTTACCATAGTGAGCTGCTATATGGGAGTACAGGCTAAGGCATACCGCTGTAATTGTGTGATTTTGCTGAACAAATATCTTGAACAATTCCCCAGATTCAAGAGAATTAATCATTGGCACTGCATTGCAACATACATCCATTAGCCTCCCACTGTGGATTCAGTTGTAAGCTGCCAAGACGCATCATCTAATCTTAATAAACGCGTGCATAATACATATACATACAAACATCCCTGTGCCACACTACACATATCTTATCTCTATTAGTACATTTGAGCAGCCTATGCAGTCATTATTTATTCATTGTACTATTTCATAGTTCTACATTAAGCACATACTAATAGTGGCTGCGTTGTGCCTGTTACTATGGTTATATGCCCATGTAAGGCGATGGATAGCTTTGTGCCTATGTTAGGAGGGGAATATCTTCAGCTCAGAGAGTCGTCTACAGGGCACAATTTTATGATACATGATGGTATATTGCCATCTGCTGGTAGAGAGTATACCGACAGTTTCTAAGAAAGGTCTGAATTTATATAAGCCACATCAGACTAGACACAGTTAGTATTTCAAACATACTCACACACACATCGCACTTACCTTGATGGTGAGATAAAGTCAGTTATAACTCAGTGGTCTCAGTGGTGCAATTACTTACTTAATGTATACATTTGATATGTCTATTGTTAAAACAGTGTGTCCTTACATCCAGATTTATACAGTTATTAAAATATGTGGTAGAAGTGGAGGTAGCTCAAAGCCAGAAGTCGATTGAAATGATCGGTTTTATAATCACCCTGAGTGTGTGATATATATCTCCCTCCTCACCTTTTCTAGCAGTAGCCTTTATCTGAGTCTCCCTCGACTGTAGCTGGGAGCTGAAAATGTAAATGACCTGTCTGGTGCTATCAGAGGAGAGCAGTGATTTACATCCCAGATCTCAACATCAGGGTACGAGCTCCTGCAGGACCTCTGCCTGTATTTACTGCAAAATCCATTTGGTTAATATACAGGAAATGTGCCTTTGGCTTTCATCAATACAATCAAGGGCTTTTATCAGAAGAGTGTCTGTTCACTTAAAGAATAATATCTGAGCATTCAAATAGTGGATTATAATGGTGTTGGATACAAAGAGTTCATTATTGAACTAACAAATCACAATACTGCTTGCCTTAAAGATCTATTGTGTAACTTTTCTGTTGGGGGCCATCAGATGTTCTACAGTATGGCATTAAACATATCTTGCATTTAATTAAAAAACAAAACAAAACTTATAGCGAGTGGTGTCACCTCTCCATAGATCTGATCTCTAACTTAGCCATGGAGACAGATAGATCTAATTCAAATTAAAATAATGACAACTCCATGACTGCAAGCAGGTGGTGGTAGAAATGTTACAGACCTTTAAATTCATTTTTTTTTTTTAAATGGCCAAGTGACTTGAACTATGTTAAAATTGTAAACAGAATGAAGAATGAGTGAAACTGTATTTGTCATATTGTTGTATAGAAACAAAAAGGCAAAAACTAACCATCCCACAAACAGTGTTAGAAGTCAAACCTATGTAAACCATTTTAACATTAAACATGAACATTTTTAAAAATACTTAGGAACTTGCTTCAGTAAATTGGCAGTAAAAGTATGCTGCTGATGCCTTCCCTATGATGGTCATCTTTGAATTGCAGAAATATTGCACATATGAATAAATCCAAATAAAAGTTTTCAACAAGACTATGCTCCAGCTGTTACCTCGGCACTAGGATGTGTAGGTGTCCGATTACTCACATTGAGAATACATTAATAGTTATTGAGGCGTATCAAATAGTGCAGACACTCAGCTGAGGTGCTAAGGAGGTAGTATTTTTAGCTTTGGGTGTCTAACTAATGAGTATCCAAAGACAAAATCAATGCAGTTAATGGAGTGGCTCATTGAAGAGGAATAATTTATCACTAGTTTGGATCCACTGACAGGACATGCCTTAGTGGAGCAGGTTTACACCTCAGCACCACTCAGAAGACTCCTATTTGTGTTAACAAGCACTGGGCTTTGTGAGCACGTCCTAATGAGAGAAGGGATTACGAGAAAATCATGTCAGTTACGAGGCTCTTTGGAGTTTAGCTGCTCTGTAATGTTGATTCAAATACCAGATATATTCTATTCTATTCACCATCTGAGTAACTAAACAATTTGTTCATGTTGTATTTGTAATAACTCAAGTGGTTTAATGGCACTAGTAATAGTAGTACAAAGACCTAGTACAAAGAATAGCAGCAGAAAAAGTATAATTTGCAGTACAGGAAAAGAAGAGGCAATGCCATAGAGGAATATGTATTAATAGAGTTACATTGTTAGCAGCAGCTGTAGTGATAGCAGTTGTAGCAATAGTAGCACCTGTAAAATGCAGTGCAGAAATGATGATGAGCGTTATGTTTAAAGTAGTAATAGTAGCAAGATTAAAGATAGTTATAATCTATGATAACAATGGATCATCACTTTCCTTTTTTTAGAGATCTAAAATGACATAATAAGAGAAACAAGCTCACTGACTGGCTCAAAACTGCAGCAGTGGTTTCCGATGCTGCTGAATCTCGTGTGTATCACCACAAACAAGCATGTCTCCTTTAACCTTACAATATTCTATCGTATTAGATCCAGGTTTGCAGATTTCCTCCTTGAGTAACATGACTTCAGCCGTGCTAATGTAAATATAGCGTAAGTATTGTGTGTCATTCTTCAATGTCTCCCACTTATAAATATATACCCATAGTTTCCTGCTTTTGTCCTGCTATTGATCCCGTACACAACTAACCTTTAAGTGCACATTCACTCTGTCACCGCCATCCGATCTGTGTATTCCAAAATCAATGTATATGTGCGCTAATGAGGCAGTGAGAGCGGCTCCACTTCCACCACTCGTAATAACTGTTGACTTTAGCCATAAGTAATCACTTGCTATTAGCTCCAGACAAATGAATAATGGCGTAAAGGGAGAAGAACAGTAAGTCAAATCCTGTTACACTTTATTGCAGCATCATTATTTAAAGTCTAATTATACTCAGGAATTGTCATTTTAATTTATGACTTACAGCATTATTTGTGTCAGTTGCATTGCCAAGCTTTCTGCAAGTAGTTAAAGTTGTACTCACAAAAATACTTTACACCATTTCCATTTCAAGTTATATCTACAGTCTACAGCAAATGAGTTGGTGAGCAGTAGTATAATGTTTTGGATATTGCCAAATCTAATCATTTTTATGAAAGCTTGGAAGTGTAAGGAACACAAGTTGGGTTAAAGGCCTTAATTTTAATACACTATTGTTTCATATTGTTGTAACTCACAAAAATATAAGTCTTTCTTTCTAAATAATGGTTCTAAAATTGTGTAATGATTTAAGTTTGTCTATGTAATGTGTGTTGAAATAGACATAAAGCCAAAGTATGCTGGTATACAGTGAGTAATCAGAGGAGACACTTACTGAGGTTACAGTCTATCCTGATACAATCTGGTGAGAGAGAGAGTGAGATGGTGAGATTAAAAGAAAAAAAGAAATAAAAAACAGCACAAAAAAGAGAAAATTTCACATCCTTCAAGCTACATTCTGCAGACAGTTTAGAACATCTTAGTGCCCACCAATCCGGGGACAGCCTCGGGAGACCAAAGCGCCTCTTTCCTCCCGCTGAGTGCTCCCAAAAAAACAACAATAAAAAAACAGGGGACCAGCCTGGTTTTAAAAAGGCAAAACTCAGTGTGGGTCTGCCCCCTGCTGGACACACAGATCAAAGCGCTGATCGATGGAGCCTTATCGACCAGCCAAGAGGTAGACATGCACCGACTTTTATTTTTAGCTTTACAGTGTCTGGGGGGATGCGAGGGCTAAACTCAGTGCTGCTAAATTAATTTGATTGTTTAAGATAGCAGAACAGGCTTTGAGCTTATGAAACAGTCTCTGAAGTCTCTGAAGCAGATAACGAACCTTCTGAAGAAAAGTTTGTGGCTCAGGTGGAAGATAACAATCAAGATTTGAAAGAGAAAACAGCTTATTCCAAAATGTATTTGCTATTTATTTGAACTCAAAGTCATGTTTTTTCTCTTCTTTCTAACTTTCATCATTATTGGCTAATTTGATTTTTAAACCAGAAATATCCCAGACTTTTATCCAGGCTTGAGATTGCCACAAAGAGTCAACTGCTTTAGTTTGAGTTTTTTCTCTCTGAGAATTACCCTCTAATGATGTTTTAAAACTACTCACTTTTGCTGTCTTTCCTGCAGACATCCTGTCCAAATTTTGGCTTAGAAACAGAACATAGTAAAAAATGTTTGTGATCATTGTGCCTGGATAAGAAATCTCAAACAAATGTTTAAAGTAAAAAATATGGCTGTCATCGTGACCATGTTAAATATTATATTGTAATTTAAAATATCTTTACAAAATGCACTTGCATAAATACTGATGTGTAGGTACAAAATAAAACAAACCATAGGTTATATGTTACATGTTCAGATAAAATGTCTTCATGTCTCGTTTCGCCTACAGCTGGTTTTCACTTGTTGCATGTGTTCTTCCTGCACAAACAACTGTACTTTATTCTTAAAACAACGATCTAACAAGCTCATTTTAACACTGCAGCAGCTGTTACACTGTGTACAAGTTGTGAGAAAAAGTTGGCACATGGCTACTCCAAACTTTGATCTGTGGTTCATCTTCTGTAAACTGCTTCTGGTGCATCCTGCTGGTTTGGCAGACCTGATGCTAATAAGTCACTTAAATGCGCAGGAAAGAGGCGATTTGCACATCTCCCAGCCACAGTGAACCTTATACATAGGCAAAGCAAGAATGAGAAGGCATTTAAATGTGTTCCCACATGAAGCTGAGCTAATATCCTGTGTGACTCAAAATGGATTCTCACACTAATCATATATACTCTATGTGGTGACTGAATGTATGACATGTCTCCCTGACTGCTTGAATACACTTGTATAAGTCATGTGGCTGGGGAGCGCTCTCAAGGCGTCAACCATCACAGAGCAGTGGATGTAGGCAGCCAGGGACCAGTTCTGTGAGTTATATGTGTGTATGTAAGGCCTATAAAACAAGTGTAAACTAGGACTGCACAAGATGACATGTTATATTTATTTATTTTTAAGTAATATTTTGCTACAGAAAACATGGACCATTCTGCCTTAGGAAAATTTAACTGTCCAGTCGATCCCGAAAGTCTTGTTTTTGGTCATCACCCGATTAATCGACTAAGCAACTATGGACTACAGCCCTAAACATAACATATTTGCATATTCTTATCTGTGCTGTGTTTGCAAAGTCACACAAATGCACAAATCTAAAGAGCAGTTTATTATTGTCAAAGTATAACTTTGGGATATGCAGCATTTTGATGATAGTCCCACTCTAATTCGATAATCTTTTGCGATGATAGATCAAATGTTTAAGCTACGATCCCACAAAGCTGATTGCATATGGCTCTTTCATGTGACGTTGTGCAGCTCTGGTTTCAACAGGAGAGACACGTGGATCTCTCAGTGGAAATAGGTTTTGTATGTGATGATAGTCTGGTCTGTGACTGCCTCCTCCTTGAACTGCAGACAAGCCGTTGAAGGGCTGAAAGAAAGAGCCCAGTGGTCAGAGGGGGCCTGACCACAGGATGAACCCAGACAGAGGAGAAAAAGAGAAAAAGAAAGAGAGAGAGGGAGAAAGAGGGAGAAAGAGGGAGAAAGAGGGAGAAAGAAGGAGAAAGAGGGAGTGGCAGGAAGACATACACAAAACCAGTTGCCTAAAAAAGCCGTACGAGACGAATTCGCTTTTTGATATTTGGAATGATAATTTTTTTCTAATATTTTATGCTGATATGATGGTGCAATATGTAATAATAAGAAGTCACATTTTACCCTTTGTTCACATTTCAAACAAAGATGACTGGGGGGACACTTGGGGACTATAGTTTTGCTAATAATCTGTCAAATTAAAATGCACTTTGATAACAAAAGTTTATATATGATACCTTACATGACATTTCACCTCGTGTAGCCACTCACAGTGCACATTGTTAAACCTGTATATTATCCAGGGGCAGGTGGGAACACACAAATTGCATTCTTAGCTGCAGTACAAACAAACAGTGAGCGGTCTGCAGTTTCTGATAAAGAACACAGGTATGAGTCACTTTCTATTGAATTCAAAATGATTACTTAGCCATTCTCAGCAGGTGGTTGGCTCTCACACAGACAAAAAGTCACAATTATTCTTCATACATTTTAAGGGTTATTATTGCAACTATTTAATACGGCATATAAATAAAGTGCTAATACACTCTTCAAAAAAAAAAATAAGACAATAGGACTGTCACAAAAGCCTAGCATTAACTTGTCAAGATCATGATCTGTGGGACAAATTGGGAATTCGTAGGCTGAATAAAAACATGTTATTTGGGGTATAAAGCAACACAAAGCAGATATTGGCATAATTAAATCACATATGTAGATTTTACATTAAAGTTACTGTTGTCTGTTTCATTTAAACCCTGTTGATACTATCTATCGTCAGATTTTTTTTAAAGTTGACCTTATTTAACAAGGAAAAAAATGTCTCATTTACAGACATGACTTAACTTAGGTTCCAAGGGTTTTCATGACATATGTATTAAGAATTTATTATTATTATTATTTTTTTATCTAATACATCACTGGACTATTGTGGAGTCCTATAAAATTGTGCTTTAATAGGCAACTTGTCTGTTGTGTATGGTGATGGATATGAGAGGGATCTGACACAAAACCAATAAACCATGAAAGCTCTACGTGACAGGTCCTAAAAGGTCAAAAAAGCAACTAATCATGTCACGCTATGGCTGTGCAGCATTACCCAGGTTGACAGTGAGTTTGACCCTCCCTCCGTCCAGCTCCAGTCGCATGGTGTCGGCCGACTGCTGTGAGGTGGTGGCGAGGAGGAGCCCAAAAGCCCTCTGGGACATGAACCGGAGGGACACGTCTTCTGCCTCTGTGTGCAGCGTCCTGGGCAGCAGCACCTTCAAATACATACTGCCGTCGTAGCTCACTGTGGTAGCCTCTGTAAAAATCAATTCATCAAACAAAATTACAAAGGAGGTTAGAGACAATAACAGGATTTAGGAGGGTGTTTGTGTTCCACTTAAAATCAAAAGAAATTGTCTGCACTTGTTCAGTTTGATATACTACCTTCTCTTCTGTTTCATTACATTCAAAAATCGCCCCTTTGGCCTTCTTCATCCAGGATTCAATACCAGCTCAAAGCTCACCAATCTTTCCAGTTTCATATTAGTACTAGGATCCAAACTCTCCTAATATGGCGTCTAACAAGAGCTGTCCTGCTCACAGACATTCACAATTTAACAACTTAACTGGTCAAACCACCATGTAAATCTGCTTAACTATGTGCCCGATATAACATTACTAAGTCACTGTTTCACATCCATTTACTCACAAAACTGATATTATTTTACACTGCAGTTTCCATTTGTCGCAGCAGATGGCAGAAAAGACCCAGAAGATAAAGCCATAGTGGAGAGATGGCAGTCGAATTCTAAAGGATTTATTCCCATTACAAACCAGCACAAGAGGGATTTTTTTGATCTGTCCCTCATACTGTTAGCTGCCAATGGCAAATTTGGCTTGTGTGAGAGAAAGCCATCTGCAAACTAAATGCAGCGTGATTCAGCTTAATGAAGCAGCTCTATACTTGTGCGGAGTAATGGCATTCGTATGATAGTGACGTGTATAAATGAACGCATACACGGTAGGTACAGATGCAGTAACGAGCTGTGGGAACCACTCTAATGGGAACAACATGTTGTATTGTCATTACTAATCTCCCACGCTGTAGCTCATTAACCAGATCTGTCATTTGAACATACACACATAATGTATTACTGCATATGGGTTACAGTATGCCCAATACAGTGACTGGGAAATAACTGCTGTTTCTTGATGTGATTATTGGCGGGAGTCGGCACAGTGGAAGTACTTGTAAATTTTGAGCAGTAATTGAAAACATAACACTCCTTTCAAAGGGTGCAGTCTGCCATTTTGGAGATAGGAAAAGAGAAGTATTTTTTTTCTATTAAACCTTAGATGACTTCCAAGTCTTTAGTGCCACTTTGATCCTGAAATAACCTAAAATTATCTCATACAAAAAGTGAGTGATATGGTTGATGGAACATTTTTCTTTTGCAAAAGTTCAAGTTTGGGAACAAAATATGTTTAAAATTAAAAAGTGTGAAATGAAATAAGGAAAAGGCAGACTAATAAGCACATTTAAACATGTTTTCACTGTCAAAGCAGCCTATAGTGGAACGATTATCCATAGACCGTGACTTATCAATCACCATTAATTTCACTATTGAATCCCTCTTTAAATTGCAATCTTTGTGTAACAGTTGTTATGTAATTTAATGTGTACATAGAAATCATTTCAGAACTATTGCTTATACGATAGTGCATAAAGCATAATAAATGTATTGTATTGTTATGGTAAATATTAAACACTTGCACCACTGTATTTATTTGATTTGATGTAAGAATGATTTCTTTGCAATATATGGGCAAAACAACAACCTACACAGTTCCCCAAAAATCGAAATAGTATGTAGCATGTATTCAGATTAGAAGCGTCTTAAAAATGATTAAATGATTAAATGTTTAAATCTGCCACCTGTGCAGATCTTAAGGGTATTTGAGCAGTCCAGGTGCAGGTGCAGACATGACACAAGCCAGTACATGACAGACTAAATATCCCAGAGCTTTACCGCCTCACCTGTCTCACAGTTGGGGCCTGTGTAGCCGGTGCCATTGCAGACACAGATGTGCCGGTTCCAGCCTTCTCGACAGTGCCCCCCGTTAGCACATGTGTCTCGGTGACACCTCACGTGAGTCTCCCTGGTGCAGAGGCTGCTCACACCTGGAGCGCTCTGCACCTCGGCCAGGCGCCACAAATTACGGCTCTGTCCATCAATAAAGAGGTCCCGCACACAGCCCACGTAGCCCAAGCCCAGAGTGGCTGTCCACACCTCCGGGGGGAGCATGATGCTGTGGCGGTCTTCAGGCAGACCTCCCAGGTACATGTCTCCGTCCAAGTCCAAGATCTCGCTTCCTTCATTGGCAGAGAAGGGCACGCTCTGGCTGTTGACCGAGATAAACCCTGTGGGAGAACCATGAGTCAATACAGTGTTTCATAGAGCAGCACTGAGGCAGGTGTGAGTGGGATGTGCTAAGAGAGGAGAGGAGCGAACAAACTGTGAGAATGAGGAAGTAGGCTCTGCTCCTCCTAAAACACAGCACTGCCAGGAATCACATGTGTGAAAAGTAACAATCTTTCAGCTCAGTTTTGAATCTATAATTCTTCTGTTCAGTTTGTGAGGAAGCGGATGCACTTTTGAAAAGGTGAAGCAGCACTTTAGGATAATGCCAAAAAGCCAGCCTGATTCCCATTAGGGTGAGCAAACGTATAATTGGTCACTTGTGAAAGCATTTAACAGGTTCATAAATGTCATGCACAGATTACTGCCACCAAAAATATGGCTGTAATTAAAAGCTGATATGAGTGTTTCACCGCAATGACTAAAAAGCACGAACATGCCAGTGTGACTATATCAGCGATAGCATATGGCAATTTCACAGCTTGGAACCCTTTTTACGCAGCAGATCATAACTAGCACAACACAGTGACAGAAGAATGAGACTGAAGGCTTCCTGTTGCTACGTACTTTTTATACAAATATGTCTCACCGTTTCGTCCGTTCCTCTGGAAGTCCACATGGTGCCACTCGCCATCGTCTAGCCTCTTTTCACTGGCTTTCATTTTGACGCTGCCCGAGCCCATGTCCATCACCATGTAGAGGAGGCCATTCAACAACTCCAGGGCAAAGAAGTCTGCACGGGGCGTCTGGTTACCTTTAAAGATGGTATATGTAGGATATTTCTTAAATATTACATGACCTAGCTCAGATGTCCCGCCAAACATAATTCCATTTTGCCTTTATTGTCCCCATAGGAACATTTGTTCTCTGCATTTAACCCATTCTTCAACACCGCTGGGGAAACATGTCAGTTGCAGAGGGCCCCATCTCCAGATCTTGAGCTACATGATTGTATTTATTGTGCATGTTATAGGCTGATGTGACATGCACTAGTTCAAATAAAAAATAAAAATGATTTTACTAATAACAAATGTATGGTTGATTTATTCATATTTCAAAACCACATCAAACATAGCCAATTTGAATGTAGAGCCAATTTAAGTTTTAAATGTGTTTTTTGGACTGACAACAACTGCATTATGGACAATTTTTCCAAAAGTCTATGGGAAAAAATGACTGGGAATATTGGACCTGCAGCAGGATTTGAAGAGGGCTGGGCTGTTATAACCATTACCTTTAAGACTGCCGTGTCCGAAGAGGAGGAGCCCGCTGGACTCGCTGGTGCGGAAGTCCAAGGAGATGGCTCCAGTCCTCTTGGTGTTCCACTTGGGCAGCATCAGGTACGAGTTGGGTCTGTCAAAGGTGACTGGTTCAAGGGCCTCAACACTCTCACAGCTGAACTTCAGATCACCATGGATACTGATCCTTGGGTCCTGCAGCTCGGCCAGGCGTGACAGCTCCAGCCTAAACTCATTATTCTTGTAGACCACCTAATAAAACCAGAGAGATATGGTGGTGAGATGACAGCTATTTCAGTTTGAATATTACTTATCAATAAATCAGAGAAAGCAGGCAGAGGGGAGAGGGGAGGGAAAAAATGTCAAATCATGCGCAAGCTGAGATTAGAAATGCCCAGATGACTTTAATGCAATTTCAGCAAAGGAGTCGGGCTAAACAAGATGATATCTTTAATTATGCGAGTTAAGAAGCAAATGATGAAAAAATAAGCACGTTTTTATTGGAAGGAGATTGCAGCTGGCTCAAACTGTGTTTCGACAGTGACAGAGGAAACATGCAGGAAACCCACTGAGACACTATTATTCATAATATCCATCTCTTAACACAATGATGTTAGATTTACATGGAATCTGTTTTCATTATTAGTTCTGGACCGGTCCAGACAAGAAGACAAACACAGAGGTAAGGATAAGGCGGGGTGTTTTGATCAAGATGTACATTTAAATATTTACATTTTAAATGTTTTGCTGACTCACCTAAGAGTACTCAGCTGTGATGCTAAAATCGCTTTAAATTTGAAGGAGGAATTTGTACACAGCACCCACACAGGTACAAATTATTGTGTGCATATGAAATACAAAACAGTCCATTTCAGTCCAGCCAGAGGTAGTGGGCGGAGGAGAGGTGGAATTGATTATTTACCAATGCTGTATTCAAAAGTAATGAAAATTGCCTTTGATTTTTCTCACTGATGCATGCTCACTGATGAACTTCACTATTTAACATGTTGAGGGACACATAATCTCCATTAATACAATTTATAAATTTTCACCACAGTTCACCTCTGTCCAGTGGCTTGAATAAATCAGATCATTTTAACCCTAGTAAGCACTCGTGTTAAGTGTTATTTTTATAGGTAGATGTAAAAGTTGAAGTTTTTTGATCGACTAGGGGAAAAAATTATTATTATTTTTTTTAAGTCAGCAGATGATGGACTAACCTCATTTGAGCCCTTGTTTCTCACAGCGTGTCTCTCACATATTTAATTGCAACTCTTAAATTAACTATGGTTCTGAATTTGTCAGACCTTTCAGTGGGCAAATACAAAACCTCAAGTAACTGAAGTTAAGTGAGAGTTTTCTAGCTCCACATGCACTGTTTTGTCTGTAAATGACATCACTTGCACTCGGCAGTAGTGCAAACAGTGCGTCATAAACACTTGGTAGTGGGTTGATATCACATTCTATTCATGTTATTATATTTGTGGAGAATTTGAAAAGCTGTTAAAGTCAAGTATAGTGAGTTCCTTCTCCATTAAAGTCATTAAAATGCATGACGACCACCTGCATCCTTGTCTCGTTTTGCATCAGTTGTAAGTCACCCACAGTGCAGTGTTATCTGGCACATCACACTATGGCCCGTCACCGCCTGAGGTGACACGCCGCGCTACGCTAAAGCTAAGCGCTAACAGCAGAACTGCAAAGCAATTTGAGCCAATATCACACATCACACTGCCTCACTGTGACTAATTAAGCCTCCGAATCAGATGGTGAAACTGACCATTGAGAAATGAGAGTAACAGGCTTTTTTTTTTTTACAACAGGAGGAAAGACACCCAGTGTCGTCAGTTGGATTTGAAGCTTGAAATGGCGGCTTTGTCAGCAATTAGAGATGTCACACATTGATATATATAAGGTGTCAAAGACTGCTGCACAATGCCATTTTATTATTTCTGATTGGGAACTTCAATCTTAATGCAACTCAAAACACGGGACAAAATAAAACCAGCTACACCATGAATCCAAAAGTCACACTCAGAGACCCTCATCTAAATATATGACACTAATATAAATCATCTACACACTGTAAAGTTGAGTTGAACAGCATAGAAGTTGAGTACTATCTTCCAGTTATAGTGAGTAGGACTAGCTCCAAACACCAACTGAAGAAACCGGCTCTCACACCTGTCAATCTGCCATAGTAGGACTATATATATGTTGTCATTCTGTGTATGGGCTGTTAAAATGTGCCCATTATGTAGGCTCTGTCATTATGGTCCTGTTGAGCCCTGGTTGACAGTGCAACCATTTTCTGTCCAACTAAATAATATATTACAACCCACTAAGTTCCACACAAGCTTAGCAGAATATATTATGAATACCTGCTGTGGAATATACAAGTCTATTCTTATGTATTTGTTTGTTTATGTTTGTTCAAGGTCACAGAGGTCTAACAGTAAGCATAAAACTCCAGTTGTATAAACAAACATATTGGACTTGCCTACAAACTCTGCAGCAGCGGTGTGGCCAGTAGCTGAGGTGCGGACACACAAACACTGCTTACCAATAAACAGAGCAGTACTTCAAAGACAAATTGGTCCCTTCCGTGTTTGTTGTTAGCTGTGGCGCTGACATTCTCCTAAAGCGGGATATTTCTGCTGTACCTGATGAACCTGATGGCCCCGGCCCATGGAGCTCACATCTATTATCATCACAGATTAGTCATGCTCCAGACTCCACACACTCAGCTAGCACAGCAGACGCAAGAAGACATATACCGTATAGAGGCAAAAATAATACAATAATAAAGGGTCTATTAGGTCTATTAGAGTAAACAAAAGACGCTTATTGTTGACATCTTTAGAATAGTGGATCTGCGTGACCAGAAACTACAAAAATAAGTTGGTTCCATCATCAGCTTATGTCGTGATCCCGGTTTGCTGTCCTCCCGTGCTGTGTTTTCCCTCCCTCACCTGCCTGTCTCCGGAGCTGGGCGGAGTCCTGCTCCTCCTGCGCACACCTGCAATCAATCAACACCACCTGCGGTGGATAAGAGGAGCGAGGACCAGACACTCGGCGCCGGAACGTCCGCGTGTCACACGTGAATACTTCTGCCTGGCTTTGTATCTTGGTTTTTGTGAACTTCTTGCCTCATTGGGATTTTTTCGCTTTCCCCAGATCTCCGCCCGAGTACCAGCTCTGGATACCCTGCTCCTGCACCTTCTCGTCATCCCTGGTATGGTCTCCAGTTATCCTCACCCTGCACTCGTGACCCTTCCTGGTCACGGATTCGCACCCACGCTCCCCAGCACCCTTGGATTCATGGACTATGTTATCCAGTGCACAAACCCTTGAACTATCCTTGCTTTCCGGTCTTGTGGATTTATGAACTCGAACTCTGAACATTTTTGTGAATAAAATTCTGTTAAACCTTCGTGAGTCGCGCAATTTTGGTCCCTCCATCTTACTGGTTACGACAGTTTAACTGACCATAGCCCTAACTATAACCCCGTCCCCTCTACCCTTCACTCTGTACACTCTGTGTAAAAGGTGCACCATATAACTTTTTTGGTGGAGGATACATCACTTTCTTGCCTATATGCAGATGTTATTTTCACTAGAATTGTCCACAAGATGGCATTGAACTCGCCTATCTCCAAGGAGGCCATCAGGTGATGCTACCAGGCCAAGTTATAGGTCAGATTTGAAGAGGTTTACAGTTAGAATGCATTTGTTTTTTTCAGTCAGGTAGATATGTAGGTTTAGTGCCATACTGTGGAACATTCCCTGTAAATGTACTGGAATTTCCCCACTGTGGGACTAATAAAGGCATATCTTATAAAGCAATAACATCTCCATAGAGAAGAGCAGGTGATGGACCCCACACCAGAAAAGTTGCACCTTTGATCCTGTAGATCTTCCATTAAATAAAGCGTGAGCGTCACCTGAATCTTAAAGACTAAATAAATGCATCATATTAATAAGGTTAAATATTGTGTCTAAATAGTCTTCATCTCATACTAAGGTAAATTAATTCTCCATGCAAAGTGCAGTGTCCTTCTTTGGTTACATTTCAAGCATTGTAACAAACCAAAATCTGGACTGTGTGACACATGTTTGAAGCAGGCTGGAGGATTTCCTGGCTCCTGCTGCCTTTTGATCACTGGCCTCACTGTCTTGTGTGTGACTCGCCGGTCTGTCATGAGAGTGTGAACAGGGCACAGCTCACAGTCGCCCACGGAGCGGAGGTTGCAGCTTTGGCAGTCGTGCCACGACAATAACCTGTCCAGAAATAACTCGAACCACGCACAATCATTATGCAGAATAATTCCAAAAACCCGGAGAGCTTTCAAATGTTAATGTTGAATATTTTGTTAACAAACACTATTACAGTGAGACTATTTTAACAAGCTTGTTTAAGTCTGACTTTTGCATAAAACAACATAATTTGGGGGAATAGTGTTGAATATCTTCATATCCCACATTTCTGCTTCTTTCCTCGCAGCCATTTTATGTACCTCTTTTGATCCAGTGTATACATTAAACGTTTTTTCTGAGTAAAAGTGTACGTGTTAAATGAATGCAGTAAAATGGCTCACTGGTTTGTCAGATTTAATGTCACATATTCAAAACAAGTAAAAAAATGTTAATTAATCCTTTGTATGTATACTTGTTCGCCACTTGAGATGCAATAGCTCATTTTCAAGAGGAACCTATTGACAACAGTAGCAAACAGGGCTGTCAGTCATTTATTTTAGAAAGTATTCCATTTGCAATAAAACCTAATAGCAAAAAGTGTCAAGGCTGAAAGTGGCCTGGTGGAGAGCTGTTAAAGCAAAGGCCCTATCTCACATTAGACTACTTTAGAGCACCCCTTAAAATTTGTTGCTCTAGTTGGAGTTAGAATATATTACGTATCCTACTAATGTGCACATTACACCATGTTTAAAAATAAATAAAGGCACAGCACACTTCATTTTCTCCATTATTCTGAATACAGTATAAAACCTTAACGGTTAATATTATCTGCTACACTGTGGAGAGATTCACCACCAAACCTAACCTCCCTGGTAAAGATAATGATCCCCGTGTGTCACAAATGGAAGGCAAGAGTGCAGTAGTGAGATCTGAAGTACATCAACCATAAATCTAATCTCTCGAGCTCAGCTTTAGTTAAACGAGCAGAACAACGTATTATTATAAAATATGTTAATAGGTCTAGTGCATGTCTGTGTAAATTCTTTGGTGAAACTGCCACATTAAAACAATAGATCACTTTGTATGGTTCAATTTTTGAGGTTTTACATGACTTACAGTCGACACAAATGCACCACCAGCTGTGTGAACGTTTCTGCCCTCCGTCTTAGCCACGCGGTAAAGTGGGAGCGCTGACAGTCGAACAGTATAATCAGAAGTGTTGCTGCTGGTTTCCTGAGCTGATTCCCGACACTTGAAAACAAAGCTCTCGTGGTAATGAAGTCTTTTACACTCCTGACTGTGCGGAGTGGGGTCTATCAACAAACATCATAGAAATCAGTGGGGTTTAACAGCACAGCTCAGAGGCCAGTGCAATGTGGCTAGTTTCCATAATGCAGCGGCTGGAGCTATACTGATATTCCTCATACCTGCTGCGGCTGCTACTAGCTTACTCAGGCTTTTTCCCTCCATTTGCTTAGTACATTTTGGATCGCCTTTATATCTGCGGGCTCCAGTACTGCCCTTCCTGTCCACAAGTCCCCTCTGAATGCACCGGATTCACAAGGGGTAAATGGCACCTAATGAAACATCTATTTATGTATGCAATAGTGGCTGTATAGCTTTTTATAGAGCCTTTGTTTAAGGAGATGACCCAAAGAAAGGATGTAACCGCCCCTGTGCTGCTGTGACATTCATGTTAATGGACTTTTTATTATAAAATACAGCATGATTGACTCACTCCTCCTTCGAGTATGACATTTTCCCTGACTTTGAATCCACATTGCATAATTTCCTTTTTAAATCAGCCTCCAACTCATTAAAAATTTGTTAGACTGGGCTCAAATTGGGCATTAAGCATTAATTTGCTGCTTAGCCTGTACTTAAGTGTAATCATGAGTACATCTCCTCGACTTGCATGCTGGAAATAATCTCTGTGACAGGTACAACAGCCATAAAAATACCTCAACAAACCACAGAGGTAGCATTTGTATAGGAATTTTGTGCTTGTGTTGCTTATTATTAGTGCTCCATTCTCAGAGGAATTCCCAGAGGTATCCATAAATGCATGTATGTGCCGTGTGCATCGCAGCGGCAAATGTTTCTCCTTCAAACACCCTACAAGGGGAAGATCGATCTGCGAATGTGAGCGGAGATTTTCTATACGCTGTAGTTATTGGGAGAGGGAGGGGCGGGTGAGGGAGGGTGTAGGGCGGGATAGTGTTTCCAGTGGTGAGATGGGGGTGGTGAAATCATGTGTCTTGTCGTGCTTACATCTTTCAGGCAGCCCATGAAGTTGTTGCTGACAGGAGACCCAGGCAGGTCGGCTGTGTTTAGACTGCCCCCGATGTAGAAGAGGTCGTCTGAGCCCAGCATGGTGTAGTCCTCCTGGGTGTAGCCTGTGGTGGTGAGGATCCCATCCACCAGGATAGTCACCTTAGGACAAAGCCACACATTAGTAATAATAATCATAACTGTATTCATCATTTTATTTATCAAGGTCGTAATGCTCAAGGACAAAGGATTTAAAGACAAACAAATACAACCACTAACACATAAAAGCAACAACACAAAAATGAACAGGGAAATCAGAGAGAAAAAAAAAAATCTGGATATGATTTCAGCATTAAATCCTTCAAATGGTACCGGTGCCAGTGTCCTCTCAACTGGCAGTATTTGAGTTTATTTTATATGTTGCGTTGTTGTCTGGCTGCAGAGGACACCTGTAGCTCTGCCTCGTAAAGTGTTTCTTATGCATGAGCTGATTAGAGGTGTGAACGCTCGGCTAAACTCCACGCAAAATGATTTCATCGAAACCTAAGCTCTGTCCAGCAGACAGTGACATTTAGCTTTAGATGTGTTTATTGGGTTGTTGCTCAACTATGTGATAATGAGTTTTTTAGAAGATAATCACACACCAAAAATGCAAGTTGCCCTGATAAACACAAGTACGAGAGTGTCACGAGAGCAATGGTGCATCAGACATAATTCCCAAATAACCTAGAAATAGTTTAGCGGTTTATTTGAAGCAGGCTGCAATAGACTTCTTTAGATGTGACTCTTTTCAAAGCAGTTGTTTTTGTATTTTTTATCTTACATTTTAAAGATTTAAGTCCTCTATGTTTAACCCATTCTTCAAGTGTCAAACCCCATCTCTTAAGCTGATAATTCATCCATGTATCTTAAAATAACATACTCAGGTCAGGTATGCTGTGCTGTGTTTAAAGTTAAATTTGATACAGGCTTTAACATGTTAAGCAAGTTATTTTGGTCATCATTACCTCTTTACTTTATTAATTAGCAACTCACAAGTCCATGCCTCCGATAACAATTATCAATGTACAAATATAGCTGTGCTGAATACACTGGCTATGAGGGGAGCTGGCGTTTAAGACTAAATTCTGCAACAACCAGCAGCAATAAGTCATACACAGGAATACATATTATAGTTTACTCTAAATACATTAATCTTTAGTCAAACATGACACACAAATTCATTTAAAGATGCACTTGCTTGTAAGCTGCTTGTAACAATGCTGTTGCTTTGCCTACAACGTTCAGCAGTATGGCATTAAGCTTATTTATCTCCATGGCGACAAGCAGGTTGTCCAAACTGACCAAGGCACAGGTCAGATCTATGGAGAAGTGACACTGTTAACAGTAAGAATGCATGATTTAAGATATTTTTGAGCAATAATAACATGTATGTATGAGTAAATGCTAAATAAATGTAATATCTTATGACTGAACAATACAGGCAAAGCAATAACACCCCACATATCAAACCCACAAACACAAACACTAGTTTATTAACATCATATATTCTCCTAAAGCTCTTTGAACTTTTACAAACATTTTTGTTAGGCTTCTGAGGTACGCAGGTTTGCAGCATAAGTCCGACAGAAGGAACTGGCCTAATTATTTCACACTTGATTTCTTGAAGTCAATCTCTTCTTAATTTAGGATCTTCAAGGCAATTAGAAGAGCTGCAGCTCAAGGGTTCACTAATCTCAGCTGATCCCTGCTTCAGATATATTAGCACCGCTGGAGTGCAAGTCAATACACCATAAATATTTCTCAGACTATTCTAGCACCAAAGTGATAGGAATGCTTTTACAGACAATTAATTTGAGATGAAAGATATCACAGTGGCGAGATACATTTCTGGCACAACAAAACAAACAGCTTCTCCTATCACCAGCCTCATCAGAGCTGCAGTCGGCGCGCGTGAATGACTGAATAAGGCTACAATAAGGAAAACACAGATATGCCAGTTTCCATGACGATGAGCCTACAGTTGACATGGCATCACCACGGCCCAGCTTCACAATAATAAGGCCAAACATTTCCCTTTGTGTGAGAGAGGAGCGCTGAAACAGTGGAACTCTGTTGAAAAGTTAATAGCCGTTTTTCAGATGTCATTGTCATGTACCTATGAAGCCCTGCATTCACATTTGGAGATTGGCAGCTCAAACAAAAGAGGAACAAATGTGAGAAAAGTAGTCAAAAATGATTCACGCAAAAGTAGGCCAATTTCTTCTTAAAAATAAAGTTACTAATATGGTAGTAAAATGTTTGTGAATAATATATTACTTTAAAATTATGTCACGAATATTTTACATAATGATTCATGTTTTGATTCAGGGAGAACAAAATCATAAAAAATGTGAAATTTCCCAACAATATACAAGGGTAAATCTACTATATGAGCTAATGTTAACAGTTACAATATTGTAGTAGAAAAACTGCACTCAGATGACAGAGCATATTGCTACTAAAGTATGTTACGCTAAAATAGCAAAGCTGTCATGTTCTGTTGAAATTATGGAACGTTTTGCATTTCAAAGACAGATTCAGAAAATGATAAATATTTTCCTTTAGATGAGAAGAGAGAGAACACTGCTGTGGACCAATGACATCAGACAACACCTCGGCTGACCTGCCACATCTCAGTGTGTGTCAGTCGCGTCTATAAAAATCTTCTTCTAGTCTATTCCAAGCTCCGCCACATGGCTTCTATAGGCAAAATGATACATTGTCAGACTGCTATAGGGAAACAAGTCAGTCGCACATTTTCTACAACATGCACTCCTCACACCCTTTATAGACTTGCATCCAGATACTTTAGTTTACCTTTTAACTCCATTCGGCAGATGCATGACCAACTGTACCTCCTATACCAGTGTGGTCACGACACTAACATTTCAAACTCAATTTCAATACTAAGGAATATATAACTCAATACTCAATGCCGAATCCAAAACCACGATGAAAAGATGAGTTTTACTTTACAAACATGCTGTCCACCATAATTAGCAATCACAGGATCTGGTCTAAGCAGAATATAAGATTTCCATTTCTAACATATCTTGTCAAATTTGTCCATTTAAAGTCTGTTGTACATTGTAATCTGTTCCATGACAAAGATTGAGTACACCAGGTTATGCCAGTCATCCAGGGTGGGGACATCCGCCTTTAACCATTTTTTTGTTATTGACTTCCGTGCTGCTAAACTCAACATCCCAAACCAACGTCCCATCTCAGGGCTTACATCCATAAAATATAAAAGTCCAAACAATAATTCGTCCCAATTTAAAGGCACTTGTAAATTAAATATTACTCTCAACTCTGATAGAAGATAATTCCAAAAATTTCAAATTCCAAAACAAATGAAAATGATTTGCTCCCTGAACACCACAGTTCCTCCAACAACAGGATGAGCCCTGTTATTTAATGTTGAAAATATACTTTAGTACTTTATTTTCTATTCCCATGTGGCCTATGTCTGTGTAATCCCTCAGTCGTCCAGGTACGTTCCATAACGGCCCATGGGTCTGTAGTTTAAGTCTATGTGGGCTTACACTCTGGTCTGGTACAGCTCCCAAAGTTATTCAAGAAAGGGTCATTTAGTAGTATCGATACTTGCTTAAATGAGTGACTAGTTTCGATACTAGTGTCAATATCAATTAGTATCTGATTTTCCATACTTTTGACAACCCGATACT
Source organism: Periophthalmus magnuspinnatus (assembly GCF_009829125.3). Lineage (NCBI taxonomy): Eukaryota > Metazoa > Chordata > Actinopteri > Gobiiformes > Gobiidae > Periophthalmus > Periophthalmus magnuspinnatus. The sequence goes on along the minus strand of NC_047139.1, from coordinate 29,108,716 downwards.
CTACATGAACATTATGAAAAACGTCAGATGCATTAAAACGAATATGTTATATAGATAATTTAGAGACTTAATGGAGTTATCCAGGTGAAAATTGCATTGTACACTCAAATTAGCCAAGCCACAGGAGTCAGCATAGTCTCTGAGCCATCGTTATATCTCATTATATTATCCCAAATCTATGTGTGAATCGCTGGTTACGAGGAGGATTAGGTGACGGGAAAAGTCAGTTTAGAAGGTAGACGTCTACAGTGTAATACATGGTTTGAACATAGTATGCTCTTAAAATGTTAAAATTACACCACTATAAAGGGGATAAAAAGGTGGCAAATTAGCTTCCTAAGTCACAGTCAACCTGTTCATGTTTTCACAATTTTCAAACTCCATTTTTATAATGAGGAAAAGGCTTGATACTGATTTCAATAGCATAATGAGGATAAAAGGCACTTCACAGTCTTACCATATGGACATGAAGTTAGTTAGTCTTTAGTTAGTTACTTTATTGTCCCCGAGGGGAAATTTGTCTTCACAGTCAAAAACACAGAGAAAAACGCCATACATACATACAATACAAGTAGTTTTAATAAGATTTAATAAATAACAAAACCATTACAAAACTACTCAGAAAAGGTTAAATGTTCTTCTAGCTGTAAATCTAGACACTAATTTAGGTATTGATTTTTAAAGTTTTATTGCTGATTAATATCAATTTTGTGACAACCCTATGATCGGTATCCTGCACACTTGTCTTTAACAGATTGTCTTCTCTGTTTTATTCTGCGACAGCCCATCAGATCTGTAGGGGCCCAGACAAAAGAATGACCTGTGTAGAACATCAGCTTTGGCTTCTCTATTCAGCCGCTGTCAGACATCGATTTGTGTCTTGTGGAGAAACACTGGGTATCAGTGGCTCCGACCATGGACATGGCAGGGGCCGAAATGTACATCCAACAAACTCCAACAAACAAATAGCCTTTATATCAGAGCATTGATTGACGCCTCTGGTCTTTGTGAGACTTCCTAAGCTCTGGTCTCTAGTGGGTTGTCTTTCTCGCCTCACACAGCAGGCGCGCCTCCGACTTGGTCCTGAGGTAACGGTTTTGATTTAGACAGCTTTTATCACATTTTTCTTTGGGATTTCTACAGACACATTTCTATTTAGCTAGTTAAAGCTTGAGGAGGTAATTGTAATGCATTGCACGTTTGGTCAAATATTATCTCCTCGCAATTGCTCTACCTTCTGTCTCTTCAGCAAATAATGCGTTCTTGTAATGAAATAAAAGCTATGCAACACATGGCCATCTAAATAGGTAAACAAATTATGCTTTTAGCGTGCTGTACCTCTACATAATTGTATTTTATTTTTTATTCTATTGTAGCGGCCAGTGTGTGTTTGTCTTGTAAGCAGTGTCTGGCATTTGTTTTGTTTGTAAAGTTAGATATAAAAGATATTTAGGCAAAGATAGTTAAGCAGATATTGAACATGTACCCAACTACCCAACAACCACTACTACTACTACTACTACTACAAGTATTACTTCTACTACTATTACAAGCCAAGCATCCTAACAACATTGCTTCAAAGATAATCAGTTGTCTTACTTGTTTACTCTATAAAAAATCAGTTTACATGCCCACACTGTCAGTAACATTTAGATAATTGCTCAACCCCAAACAACCCTAAATACCAAGAAGTCCAAAGGTATTGATTATCTATACTGTACACTGGCACTAGGGGGCGAGCGACCTTTATCCAGTCTTTGTTTAATCTCCAATTCTCAATCTCACTGTTATATCTCAGAACACTGCGCCCTTCATGACCCCTGACAAACCACAATACTTAACACTAACTATAATTAGGTAATCTTCCTGGTCTGGCTTCCTCCCCCCGTGAACCAGTGCTGTATTGATGGTAGTGGATGAGACGGAGCAAACATGGGTCAACAGTGAGTAACGTGAGTGCACGCGCCAGCCTCACCACCGCCCAGTCCCATAAGTAAGAGTATGCATCATTGATAGGGGTCAAGGAAGGAGACAGTCTGACGAGACCCAATCAGTGCGCCATGGACAGTCAAAGAAAACACAGATGCTAAAGGGGGTAGCGCCGCGGGAAATTGAACCCTGCAAAAGCACCACTGGATCTAATAAAACGTTTCCAGCAGCAGTCTCTTGGGAGTTCCGATTCCCCATATCTACATGTCAGCGAGGTAACTTATCTGTGGGGAAAAGCAATTTACACAGGGATCAAATGCATGGTTGAAAGCATAAGTGACGTTGTGAGCATTGGATTGCCACTCTCCTGCAGGCTGCCAAGAGGGGGATGTGTGAGAGCAGGTGAATGTGTCAGCGTTTGAATCTAAAGCTGATGATAAATGAATGTAACATGTAAATGCAGGAGATGTGGCAAGACCCATTTCACACAAAAAGTGTTCAAACATTGATTTTAGACTAAGATTAAATAAGAAGCGAAAGAGCTTCCTTTTTAACATTTGCCTACTGAAACATTTACTAAAGCACAGTCATAACTGGTTTACAGTAGTTACAGAATGACATGTGAAGTAATTTTTTAACAAGTTAGGTTTTTCTCCTCAATAATTTGGCAGTGGCATTGTGGTTACTGTTCTTGCCTCTAAGGAGAACATCTGTTTGATTCCCAGATTGACTGACTAAAATCTGTCTGGAATATGCATGTTTGTGGGTACCAGATGAAATAGCTACTGTCTTAACTCTTTTTTTTTTTTTCTTTTACTACATGAAATTAATTAATGTTATCACCTTCACAGAGATGATTATAAGTGGACAGATTTTGAGTTTAATTGAAAACGGTTAAAAACAAAGCCAGACCAGTGTTGAAAATATATACATTTGTTTTCAATTTATTGTTATCAAATCTTACTCTTTACTATCTTACAATTGTGTTTTCTTCATAATTACATTGGATTACGTGGAGTTTAAAGCAAAATAATTATCTTTATTCACAAGCATCTTCATTGCCATAGTGGTAAGAATTTGGACTCATATTAATGACTAAAACTCTCCTGAGAACCTTGTCAGATTTTTAAGTCAGTAGTGTCTGACAGTGCACAAGTCCCTGTGGGATTAAACAGACAAAAATCTGTTTGTTCTTGGTCCAGTCGTCGTTAATGAGGAGTGAACCTTGGGGCCTTGTAGTGTTTGGACTGAGAACAGTGGATCACAATGTCACACACTGGCTCCACTCATTATATAAGGCACTCTTCTTCTTTCTCCACCACGACGCTGAATCACTGTCTGACACCAGCGCCAATTCTCCGCTTGTTTAGGCTATTTAGTGCAAAATCTAAAAATCGATGTTACCATTATAGTTGTATAAATGTGCTGAAAGTCTGTGACAGCCACTGTAAAAGGCTCCTCTGCTCTCCACCAATGAGGAGTGTTTAAATCATGATAGTGCAGAAAGTCTAAGTGGTCATTAGGTGGCCTCTATGCGACAAGACAGAGGTCAGAGTCAGTAATAAGTGCAAGGACAATAGAAAGGAGATAGGTCCAATAGATGAGAAATATTCAACAGAAGCTAACACGGCTAACAGCGAGAGTCACATGGGACCGCGGCTACCTTGACCCCTACAAGAATAATCCCTTTACATGGATAATGAGCAATGTTAGTGGAGAAGACACCATCGAAGCAAATAATCACAGCTGAGAATCATATTTCTTTCTCCGAGCCAGCTGAGAATGTAAGAAAAGAGACAACTAAAAGCTACCGTCATCAGATTTGGGGTTTCAGCTGTAGCATAAGGCCCGGACGGTTAGCACACACAGCAAGAAGGTACCACCACTGATTTATGAACAAGTAGTGTACCGTATTTTTCGGACTATACGTCGCTCTGGAGTACAAGTTGCACAAGCAAAAAAAAAGCATAATAATGAAGAAAAAGAAAAACCCCAAAAAACCAAATATAAGTCGCACTGGACTATAAGTCGCATTCTTGGGGGAAATTTATTTACAAAATCCGAGACCAAGAACAGACATTTTATATTTAAAGGCAAGTTAGAATAATAACAACAAAATAGAGAAAAAAACAGGCTGAATAGCAGCACAGCACGCTAACGTAACACATCGACAACAAACTGTCTGGTATGTTTATGTATGATAATAAACAGTTAATAATATACGCTATGCTAACGTAAGATATGCCGGCTTGTCCACAAACACGAGAAATACGAGCATTCTTTTCACCGATGTTTACAGTGGTCTTACTTCTTAATCACAGTTCACATCGTAGAACTATCAAACACATCAAATGTAAGATAAGCTCTGGCTCATCTCACATATACACACAAAACTGCACATCAACGCATTTTCAACTGTTTCTTAAATAGTGCTCTGTCAACTAAGACTTCACATTAGCGTGAAAGCCTGTATCGGAAAACAGTAAGTAGTAGTTTTCATGACCTTAAGCTAGACTTATGATAAACTAAAGATTCACAATATTGTTCTAAATGAAAAATGATCACCTTTATGGCCTTATTAAGGGAAATTGAAGGGGAAATAAATAAGGGGAAATTAAATATGAAACGTATAAAAGAAAACGAGTCAATTTTCTTACAGGTATTGCAAACACACCAGCGCCATCTAGTGGTCAAACAAGTGAACTGTAACATCTATAATAAACCGTTACATAATACATATGTAAACACGTAAATGAAACATAGACAGAGCTGAATACGTGTCTGTTATGTTAACGTAAGATAGTAACACTTAATCAGACTAATGGCTAACTAAAGCATAAAAAACAAGCTAACAAGTTAACAAGCTAACAACTCTGGATCTCACTCCAAATCACTAAATCCATTGACTTCTTCATCCTCGATGTTGCTTCTGAACAACTCCGCCTGCTCCAGAACTAGATGAAGCGTCGCTTCTGTGTGGCTGTCATACCGGCTGTCTAGAGTGCCCTCACACAGTTATCAGTGTGACAATAACAAAGATGTGAAATTATATATTTTCATCATTTCACATATAAGTGGCATCTGAGTATAAGTCACACCCCTGGACAAACTACGAAAAAAGTGCGACTTATAGTCCAGAAAATACAGCAAGTTATTTCCATTTCATTGTTTTCATTTAAATTCATAATATTACTTACTTTTAGTGGATTAGGTTACTATCCGACTCTCAAACCTTCTAAAACATCTCAGAGAGTTACAATTATCCATTTTTCATTCACTCTTTGTGGTAAGATACATTAGGAGTCACAGTTGCCCTGGGACAGACTGATGTGACCACAGTTCCATGCTCGACCTCTCTAACCATCGGTCGTGTCGGCCCAAAAGCACAAGAGTGCAAAGCTATGAACTAACGTGAACTTTTAAACTGTAGTAATTATGACAACTTTAATTCAAATTCATCCATGTGCAAGACTACTCATTTATTTATTTATTAACCTTTATTTAACCAGGAAAATTCAGCTGAGATTAAGAATTTCTTTTTCAGGGGAGTCCTGGCCCCAGAGGGGACCATATTGTACATGTTTTTAGTAGTCGGGGAGGGAAACCGGAGCAGGCATGGTGAGGACATGCAAACTCAAACCCATCAACTTCTTGCTGTGAGGTAGGGGACTTATCATTGCGGCGCCGTGCCACACTAATATCAAAATGCTTTCTGCTTTATAATTTACATGTATTGTGTTTAAAGTTAAATGTAGGCGTTACAAGACTTATCAGTCTCAGCAGGCTCACAATAATGTAAATTCTAAGAAAAACATATTTGACTATTTAATGGACTCCTACTCAAAATGGATGCGTAAAAAAAGTCCTTTATTTCTGACCCGGTAACATAATCTTCCACATAATGACAGGTTGTGCATTAAATTTTTAAATGGCGTGACGCTCCCCTAAGAGCCAGTGTTTTTACAGACAGAGTACTCTTCATGACGAGAGACTCTCATGTGTAAAATTGGCAGAGTGCACCTTCATGGCTTTTTCATTCTGACGAGCTAAAAGCCTTGACACATGTGCTCTGTCCACACAGGCAGGTATCTGTAGAGAGGCTGAGGTTTCCGTTTGTTCACACACAAATGATTGTTCAGGTCAAAGAAAGACCTCCAGATTCTGTCTTTGTGTAGATATAGAAAACTGGCCTTTTGCAGAGCCACCGTAGGAGGCCTGAGCAGATTTATAATAACTACACCAACCTCTATCAGGGAAGCAGTTCTAATGTCTCGCAATGCAGTAGAAATGTTCAAGGTTCCACGAAAACAAAAACAAGTTTATTTCAGAATGATGGAAATAGCTGTGCTAAAACTAACCATTTTTTCCATTATTAATTTCCTCCCTGGTCCATTACAGACCTTCCCTGGACATAATGAGTTCTCTGTCTGATGTAACAGACCGATAGACAATATTAAGTTTTATAACAACTTAATAACACACAATTTAATGTCAAGAGATCTAAACATCTATGAATTGCAATTAGAAACTTTTATTATGAGAATGTAGCTCCAGATGCAGTTTAATTAATCTTATCACAAATAAACACACACACAAACACAAATTGTTATTCAATAGCATTGTGTTATCAAAATCTGATATGACCAATCCAGCCAATGGAGCTTAGCAGAGTGTGATCTGTGTCAGTCCAAAATGAGGTGGGACATACAATACAAAACACTATTCACTGCACTTCAGAAAGGACAAGATGTGCTTTAGTGCATCCATATTGCAAAAGTGCTCTCACCTGTCTGAGATTCCTTGTGACTCTTACGTCATGCCATACATTGTCGTTGAACTTGCCGCTGGTGGGTTCGACCAGCGCCTCGAAAGCCCCAGAGCCCAGGTTTATGACCAGCCACAGCGCTCCGTTCCTCAGGGAGAGGTTGACGTAGTCGGCTGATTTCCCCGTGTGGAGCAGGAGACCATTCCTCTGCAGCGTGCGAAAAGACAGCGTGATCTCGTCCAGGCTACTCTGAATGGGCGTCTGAGAGAGATTGTAGCTGAAGAACTCATTGCCTTTAAAGGTGGCGATAGACTCCTCCTGACCTGAAGTCCAAAGAGAAAAATGTTAGGATGTACAGCATAACATATCATATCAATGTGTGTACTACAACTATTACACTATAACCAATTACGACTACAACTAATGGAACTAATGCTACTATAGTACTATACTACTGCTCTATTTGCTACTAATATCAGATCAGATTATAACAGTGATTCGTAAACATTAACACTGCACCATGAACAAAATTATTGCCAATTTGCCACACACTATATGCTAAAAACTACATTACATGACATGAATGCATGACTTTGCCTGTAGAAATCAACAGGATCTAAATAAATGAAACAAAATCATCCCTAAACATAGAAAAACAAGGAAAAGGAACAGTTTACTCTATTTGAGTCATACTCTAAAGAGGGCTAAGCACTTGACTCCCAGTTTACTGGTAGAGAGTAATAATATATGGTCAGTTGTATTTTACTCATGTAGAAAATAGTGGCCATTAATCTAACGTGTCATTTTGAAGCATCAACATAAAAGTGTCGGGCTTGGCTGCACAGTTAATTTACTACAGAGGCACTGGTCCAACTTGTTCTGACTGATATGGATTCAAGTTATTCAACCTGAACATATGTGAAAGCATAAGCAGTACTAGTGTTTTCAGAAGCACCTTATGTAGAGGATATTGTGCAATAAAGCAAGATGACATGTAAATCTAGATAAGACAACAATAGAAACATATATAGATATTTATGGACACAGCAATAACGTTGTATAGTGTCAGACATAAGATGATAACCGCCTGCCAAAGATGGGTGGTTACTGCACTGTTTGTCCTACACAGTAACAGGTGCTATGAAGAAGAGGTTATCTAAGTTAAATGGGTTATATTCACTTCACTTCTGTAGATGGTAGCAGGTTCAAGCTCAACAAAATTAGACTTTGTTGTTTGTACAGTAAAATGTTGACTAACCCAAGTGATGTAAACCACCCATAGAAGGGTCCCATTAGTCCTTATTGTTTGAAGAACAAATTCACTTCTGTAAATGCTAGTAGGTTCAAGCTATACAACATTAGGCTGATTTGTTTGTACAATAAAATGTTTACTTGCCCAAACAATTTAAACCACCCATAGAAGTGGTCTCATTAATCCCTATTGTTCGAAGAATGCATTCACTTCTCTCTTGAGGAGACTTGACTTATTCAGCCTCAGCGAGTGAGTGGCTGCTTGTTTGCCTGGTCAATAAAAAAAATCTACATAGCTTGATTTTGTGAGGCCGAGGAAATTGCTAAGTGCCTGTATGCATTTTCCTGAGTATAATTTTGCAAAACAAACCTACCCTATTGTTCCAAAGATTAATATTTATCCTTCATTTATAAGATATGCACAAATTCTCTCCAAGTCTGGCTGTGTGGTTTTCATTCATTGTGATCTGGTATTGCCAAAGATGTTTGTGGATGACTCTTGGAATGCAGTGGAAGTCTAAGAGGGATCAATCAACCTGTCTGAGAGAGCAGTAAGCCACAATGGCCCTGTCTTTGTAGCCCTGAAGACACAGTGGACAGACTATTATCAGCACTGGGATTGTTTACTTTGCTGCTGGCTACTTACAACAGCTGTTATTGCTCCTATAGTGTCTTTTAACAACACAGGTAAAGCCCAAAGACATTGTGCTTATTACCTAAAAGGGCTTCGAGGTGAAGAAGGAATCACCTATTGGGCTTTCATACCAGCCCTAATCTTGTACAGTACTGCTGCAGTGACACTACACTGCAGAGGCTGCACCAGAGTGTTGCTAATATTATACTTTTCATTATGCAGTTACATCCACAGTGCCCCATATGTCCAGAGCACAGATGGTATTTAAGGATTGACACTTTTGTTCCAGAGGGAGAGGGCAGTGGATTCAGACGTTGCAGCATGAACGGTGACCACGAGGTCGTGAGATAATAGTGCCAATGTGACAATGGGCTAAACCACTCGTATTCAATCTTGTATACGACTAGTAGTACTTAATACTCACCAGCCAGGCAAATGCAAACCAGCTGTTGTCGTTTTTGCCTTATATTTATCCATTATGTGTTGTCCTGTCATCGCTGTTTAATCTTTACTAAATTTAATTACTGTGATTATCCACTCAGAGAAATGTTAAATCACGTATAGTATTACCCATTCTGCTCTAATGTAAGAACTCTACACCTGTGACTCTATAACATTGTGTAAAATTCTCTCCATTGCCAGGATTACACTTCATATCATTTTGTATTACAGTAGAGAGTCTGTATAGGCGTCTGGTTATCATCTAGTTAATGTTGTTATAAAACAATTACAACCTGCTCTCCTGTCTGAATGAAGCTTTCCTCTCCTGCTGCATCATTAAATCAATCTCTTATGTCTGTTTGGTTTTGTTTATTTCCGGGAAACCAATCGAGGTTACTGTTGTGATACAGGCTTAAACAAATCAAACTAAATAATTCAAATACAAAGTTTGCTGTAGCACAAATGTTATCCAAATCAACATGCAGTTTCAGATTTACCTACTGCCTGAATACTGCCTTCCTGAAAAGCAAAAACTGTGTTGCATTTGTGATAAGGATTGAATTGCATTACTAAAAAAAGACTCCTGCCTCGGGCCATAGCAGAAATCAGGTCGAAAGTTAATCACAGATATTCGTCATATAGTTAAAGTGTAAATGCTGCCGTGAATATTGCATAAAACTGACTACGCACTTGGCTACTAATCGTTGCCATGGTCCAGGCTATGGCAACAGCTCCAAGGTTTATTGAAGTGAATATTTATTCCCGCAATCAATTACAGACTTGTACTTCTTATTTACTGGTGCATGAAATGGAGCAATTACATCTAGACTTCATCTTATGACAAATCACGTAGTGGGGGGCCTTTGGGACACACTTACTGTATGTAATAAAACAGCATTTCAACCGTACACATGCGTTTGGGTGGTGAACGTTTCAATTAGACTGGCCGATATTATTGTCTCATCATGACGTGAATTAAGTGACAGAAGTAGAAAGCGTAATCTATTTTCTCGATGTTAGCGCTAAACTAATTTACATAGACATTCCCTTGTTATTCTGCATAATTCCACACTCAAATATTTTTCATTATTATTGTTGCTGCTTGCAATTTACAATGATCCGAGCAATAGCATACAAAATCTTAATGAGGCGGAAAGTGTTGCAAGAATCCTCTAATGTATTCCCATTGGCTCATTTATACATCATTGTGAACCATTGCTATTGCACGGTTTGGTGTTTTCAGTCAAACAGACAGTGAGTTGATTTTTTTTTTTTTTTTTTTTTTTTAAATGGCCAAAGTAACATTAGGTGCAGTGTGTTATTGTGGTCTTTGGAGATAGACCACTGATCACCATGGAGACTGAATAAGGACTTTCTCTGTGACTGGCACTGGACTAATTGGTTACATTAAAGAGACAAATAAACATGTGGTAAGCAACACAAAGGACAGAATAGGCTCAGCTTCAGTCTGCAACGCTTTGTCTGATTCTTTCCCAGTCATTAATAACAACTTCAAAGGTGTAAGGTATCTGCGCTACTACAGTGAGTGTACTGTCTGGTGCAAGAATAGCTATTAACGCACTAGTGGAGCCAATTAAACATGAGGACATTTTATACGAGTCTGGCTTGCTTACGTTGAAAAAAATGATTGCAATACATCTTAAGAAGCGAACAGTAATTATAATTTAATAGCAGGTTTGTGAACGATTAATGCCCTGACATGTAACTGATGCAATTATAAAAGAGAGACATATGTTTTCATTTGTCATATAATGTAGAATATACCTTTTTTCTCCTTAATAAAACTATTTAGCCTGCGTGGTAAAGTTTGTAATACTGGGTTTAAGTTACATGATACATGATATTCCAAATAGTGGTGAGATTATATACCCCATGATATAAGTATATAGATAGTATAAAGTGTAAACTGGCTCAATAACACAAAATACAGAGATACATGCACAGGGTTTGGTGAAATGCAGCTTGTAGTCAAAGTATCTGAACTCAATTATGTACAACTGTCATTGTATATTAATAAATTCAAAGTCAATGTCCTTTTGTGGGCCCTGGGTCTCTCTACACCTCCACTGTCAATGAGAAAGTCCTTGTGGAGTGATATTGTTAGTGTGTGGGCATGTGATAAGAGCTCACATTCAAAATACCATTGCAATTCCAGCACTCATAAAACATTTCTATGAATATTCATCACCTATTGAAAACAAAGGAGTCGGCTGCAATTCAGAAAAGAATTTGAATGTCATTTGAATGTCACAGAACCTGCAATGAATACAAAACAACACACGGGTATGTTTTGAAGTCGGAGATGTTCAGAAATCCTATTTGGTTTGGGTTATAAAAACAGAAAGTGAAAAAGGTATTCCCAGTGCAAACCTGACACACATCTTCAGCTTAAGACACTTTATATTGCCCCTTTTAAACCAAGCTGGAGAGATGCAGTGATGGATTACCTTGGCGAAAAACTGCGGCGGTCAAAGGTGATGTTCCAGTAGATCAGTCAGTGGTCAGGACAAGGGTTTGACGGACACAAATTGAGTGAGTAGTGAGCATAACATGACAGGAAGCAAAAGGAATAGGCAAGTATGAGAAAACAGGAGAGGATTATTAGTGCAGCACAGTTAACTCAAATGATTACAGGGAAGGGGCAGAGGGATGTGTGATTAGGTGGCTGGTAGGGAGAAGCAAACCAACAAACCCCATACCTTGGCTTTTTAACATCAGGTGCGCCAGACCTTGAGGGAAAGAACAGAAAAAAGGATACGAAAACAGGAAGTTCATAAAGAAGTTTGGGAAAAACGAAAGCATTGTCACAATGTTGGACTGCAGTTTGTGACAGACATCCTTGGGGAAGGTACGGATGTCAAAGTCTGAACTTAAAGAGAAAGGGGAGGGTTCCAACTGAAAACACACAAACATCTCAAGGGAGAAGGAGAGGGGAGGCAAGGAGAGAAAAAAACATCTGGATAGGTGCAACTCTACAGGTAGTTGCTCTCACAGATGCTTTTTCCAAATGGAACACATACTGTATGTAGACAGCGTTTGAGATGTACCAGATATGCGTTAAACCTGCTAACACTACACATGCTTATCCCATATGCCTGAACATTTAATCCCGTACTTGTGATATCGTAATAGGTAATATCTCCACCATACCACACCATGTGCTGACATTTACATGTGCTCAGTCATACAAGGCCACCCTACTTAACCTCAGATACAGGGTCACGCCTCTTCTCATTTCACTCAATAGGCCGTGTGCAGTGGGTGGAGCCAGCTGTAGGGCATCAGACATAATCATCATGTACAGTAACAGGTCACCAAGCAGCAAGACACCAAAGCAAAACCTTTCTGTCTAAAAATACAAGCATAACAACAGCAGCGAGTTAGAGCTCCACTGACTCCAAACCATCCCAAAACAGGTCAGCCAAGACAAAAAACTGCCACATCCCGCCTCTCCTCTGACAGGGAGCACAGAAGAGGAGAGAAAGGGGCGCAGCGCTGAGCTAAACACAGATGCAATGCTGGAGTCGGCATAAAGAATTTAATAGTGTCACCATCGTACATACAGAAAGACAGACTTAACATTTCTAAAATAGAAGCAGGCTGGGTGCATTCACAGACATTATTCTAAGCCTTTTCAAAGCAGATGCAAGTGCCAATATATCTGAGCCTCACACCAAGCACGCAGACATCTCCATAGGTCAACCGGAAATGACAAGGCAACACTTTGTGCAGAGGTTTACGCGGATGACACAATACAAGACTGGAGCTGACCACATGAGCCCTGTTAGCCAGCCAACACAAACAGCTCATCAGAAACACCATGAAAAGAACAGGACTGCAACAAGGCCAAATACTGGATCAACTAGAGACACACAGCACTGTTGTGATTGGATGTCAGCTTATGTGACTCATACAAGGTAAAGGTAGTGTGATGGCTGTACAAATTGTATTCTTGTATCTACTCAAAACAATTACAGGCGTACAGTGTGAACAATAACTGCGAGGCTAGCTCAGAAAAATTGTCACTTTTTGTTATAATTAAACATCCAACCAAAAAAAGTATCCTGAAAAGCCCTATGGTGGGACAATGACACACAACTAGGAGCAGTAGACACAAGGAGGACACATTAAGTGACTGAGCGGAGGAGTTGTTAGTACGTTGTCCATTCTCCTTACAGAGAGGTAGGTGAGATAACCACTGTACCACACTGACCATAACACCTAAAGTACAGGGCTACGCAACTCATGGCAATAACATCATCATCCGCAGACCATTACAAAACACTGCAGCCCAACACTGCCCCACTAACACCAGTTCAGTACAAGGTCTTGTAGGGTAAAATGAACTTTATGTTTTCTGCATCTCATTCCTCAAAACGTGACAGTGGTTGTTGGGTTGTGCTTTCATATTACCCCTGAGATGCCCCTCGTCTGCCAAAAACACAAGCTTTAGCTCCAATGTCACTGCAGTGAGGCTGGCTTTTGGGCACGACTCCCCCACTGCTCTGTCCACATCAGCGACTCCAAGCTGCTCCAAGGCGTCACATGACAAGCCAACTTATGCACAATGGAAAACCCAGCCATCGCCCTCCTCTTGTCGCCCTGCTCTCATCGCCACCAAACTTATTTTTTTTCTTTCTGATCGGCGTTGCTAAGATCTGACTAGACTGGGACTCAAGCTGCATCTCCTCTCTCTCTTTGCCTATGAAAAATACACACAGCACTCAGACAGCTCATTCATCATTAACAGCGACACGGCCGAGTTGGGTAATAGGGAACCGCTGACTGAGAAGGGAGGGAAATATTGGGTAAAGCCCCAGACCACAGCAGAGAAGCATCGGAAACATCACCTTAAATTCAACTTCCTGTATAACTGCTGTCGGGTTAGAGAGAAACAATGCCTTTATCCTCTTCAAGTATATCAGCGAAATCGTAGAGACGGAAAATACTGAGAGTACATCGACAGGTAGTACATTATTAAAAAGCAAGAATGGATTTATATTTCATTTTGTATTGAGGTCCTCTGATTGGGACCTCCTCTAAGGAATGTAAAACGTGATTATAGCCATAGAAAGCAGATCGAGTTTAGGTGTAAATTAGGGTAATATCGAAGCACTTCCCAGATATCAGTATCGGTTCTGATATTTGGCAACAATATTTTTTCTGAGCTGCCCTGTCCTGTTTTTTTGAGCAGACTAATGAGCAAAAATGGAAGTACAAGAAAAATAAATAAATGCAAAAAGTACAAAATGCACAGGTAATGAACAAAAACATTCTTCCCAGATTTCGTATTTATGCAATTATTCAAAAAAGAAAGATATGCGAACAAAATGCTTAGTTCACTTTGCACATTTAGTCCAATAATTTTTCAAAACCCGGCCCTGAAGAGTCATAGCTGGAATTCTTGCAAAGGTCGTTCGAAGTTTTTATAAATAGACAACTGAAATAGGAAGGCCATCTGGCATAACTAGTTAGAAAAATAGATAATCACGTATCTAGTAAAAGAAATACAACCATTACTTTTGGAGTTACACACAAACATATCTGCCATAGTAATAATAGCTGGGTGTAATACAGATTTAAAAGGATGTATTTACATTAGCAATTTAATATGTTTGATTAAATAGCCGTGTTATTACTTAATTGTATATCCATAGCCATATTATTATTCCAGTGTGATAAACTTGACCATGGCTTTTTAATAAACTGCTTCTCTTTCCTGTGAGGTCTCCCATTACACCACTGTTGTAATTAGCAGGCGCAGGCACAAAGCTCTAGGCCTTCATCATGTACCGAGACTTACTTTTGGCTCAAGTCTGTGAAAGTGCAGATAAGAGCTATGGCCACACACACACGCAAACACACACCCACATACACGCACACACGCACTGAGCTTTTTGCATTGGATTTAGTGCACGCTGATACTATGGACAAGGGCAGGCAGGAGGGCGAGAGTGCGTAGAGGAGGGCGGTGTCGGATTTATCTGGACGATGTAGTGGCCAGTGCAAGGGTCAGACTAGAGCAGCTGAAGTAACTACGACAATGCTACCTATGGCACACAGGGCAAAGCACTCTTTAAATATGCTTATCCCGTAGGCTAAGCTGCGCGCGGGAGAGAAGAGATATTTGGCTCAAACCTGTAGTGTCCTGTAGGGAGAAAGGAAAGCCTAACCATCGCTTCCTATATTTCTCTTTTGTTCTATTTTTATGGGGAAAAAAACAAGCAGCTTTCTGAATCCTTTTGATGCTGTTTGCAATTTGAAAACATTTTAATAAGAACAGTCTTTCAGCTTGTGCACTGATGTCAGAACTGCTTATATCTGTATATAACGGTAAACAAAAAAGTGACGGTTTTATTTGCAGCGTGCATGGCTTTGAACAGTTACCTGAGGCGCACGCACTATTAGAGGCTGCTCTATAGCCTTTTATAGAATACATATTGATCTTACAGTATCAGACAGGCTTTCTTGTACGTTAGCATTACAGCTGTGTACTATTTAAATTATAAACATAGCCGTTAATTATAGAGGGAGTGTGAAGAAATGTTTGCTGATCTTTTCCAATAAATAAAACATTGGTCACACAGCTGCTGAAAATGGTAGAAGTGATCTTGATTGATCTCTTAATGTGGTATAACTATTTCATTAAACAAATTGAGGGGAGATAAAAAATGAATGCAGATGTTCAAGGACCTCTCGCTGTCATTATGGTGACATTAATTAGTGAAAACTCAGGATTAGGGTACTGCCAAATTTGGTGTAGTTGTGTTAATGTCGTAATGAGGGATAAGGCCAAGGACAAGGAAGAGGGAGAACTACTGACAATTTGTGCTTGTGTTTTTTAAACAGTCAATAACTAAAAGTACAAATGACTCACAATTTGACTTTGACATAATAAAAATGTAAATAAACTGATTTCAAGACCAGAATAAATGTGCTCTGACATCAGGGAATATTAAATCTACAAATCAGCATTAATCATTACAAGTGCACTGTGATTTTTTTGTGAAGGGTCTGCCATCTTCTATCTCCATTAAAGATATTCCTGTTTTGCCTGAATGTCTCACAGTTTTGTAATAAATGTATTGATCTCCATGGAGACAAAAAGTGACGTCACCTCACCAAGTTACCGGTTTATGGAGAGTTGAACTCACTCACAGTAAAAAAAAAAAAAGCTTTCAAGACATTTTCAGCAATCCAACCTGGAAACTGGCTATAACTGAATAAAATGGTTGATATAGTGCCATTTTGTAAGAACATACCAGGCAAAACAATAACATTAATGAAACAAGCAGATGGTGGACTCTCCAGAAAAAAGTGCACCTTTAATTTAATCCCTAGTAATATTAAATTGTACCAAAATGATTTAAAACCATTTGTACTTTTTTGTTTGAACATCCAGCTGTGGTGTTGAAAGATTCCGGTGATGTGATTTGATAAGCAGTTTATTTCATTCATTTCATTATTTACGATGTGGGTCACTGGTTTTGGTCTTGACTCTAAACCTGAGTTAAGTGAAAAGTAGAAAACAAAGTGTAGAGTTTTGGTGCACGTCCGGGTGCTTTCCTCTCTCAGTATCTGCCTCATGTGCTCTGGCCACTCTTATCTCTCCTCCACAGACCTGCTTTTGCTTTTTACAAAACATCAGAGGACGCTGCGCTCCTCCGGCACTAGAGCGTGGCCCTTGTCCGCACACATCAGCTGGAGCTCAATAAATATATGAACAACTGCAAGGTCTCACCCACGGAGCACACACCTCTCATTGACTAATGCCAACAAACAGGACTCTGATGCCGATTCAAACCAGGCCTGTGCAATATTGGACTTTTTAGAAATCGAAATATAGTCAAGACAATAGGCGTAGTGAACAATGGAATGTATTGTTATAAAACCGTTGTCGCTAGTTTAGATTTTGTGTCACTAAAGAGAAAATAGTTGCTTATTATTTTCCACACTAGCGACGGTGCACATCACATTGCGTCAAATCCAATCCTTTAACCCTTCAATGACATTATTTTTGAACCAAATATATTTTTAATCTTAACTTATCATGATTTTGTCACAATTCAAAAACACCAACTCCAACACCTCAACCTGCTACAACTCAAGTTTTGGTTCAGTCCTTTCTTTCATTTTCTGATGAATAAAAATGAATTTGAACTTGTTTCTTAATCCTCATATGAAATGATAATTTAGGCCTGCACAATTTTGGGGAAAACATTTCTGTTTTGTGTTGCTATTAGATTTTAAATATATGTTTAAAAAGTAGGACTTCAGAGTGCACACTGTAAACTCCAGGTGGAAGAGAAGACTGATATATGAAGTGATAAACTACAAAAGCCCCACACATTTCATCATGTGTTTGCAGAGGTCTACACTACAGGTACAACACCATTTACAAAGGACATTCTATTATCTAAATCAGGGTTGCCCAAAGTTTTTTCCTCAGTGGGCCAAAATAAATGCACATTAGCAGGTCGCGGGGCAAATGACAGTAATAATGACAGTTTACACACAAAAAGTACTTCAAGGAAATGTGAAACTGTGATTTTGTGATTTGATTTAAATATAAGAAATATTTAATTGCATATTTTCATCCTAGTCAACCAACAACATGCCTACTGAGCCCAAAACGCAAACCCCAGTCTCTGATACAGAAAGTGGCGATATTGCATCTCTAGGGGCCACTAAAGCATAGAAATGACAACTTCCATCAACCCAAGGACGTCGCAGAGCCACCGCCGAACAGCACATAAAGTTGTATGAAGGGCGTGGAAAGGGGCTGCTGTGGGGAGTGAGATTGTGCTCTTGTCATTGTTGTTGTGGAGAATCCTGCGCTGGGGATTGTCTCCATGTCAAGCTCTAATCCAATAAACACAGCGCAGCCCTCTCACAGCGGTGTGCCAATCTCAACACTGAGGCCCAGAAACGGCTAAACTACAGACTGATTATGGCACAGCTTTGGACCAGAGGTACTCACATGAACCCTGCTAACTCAAGAAAAAGTACAACTGCATCATTATGGATAAGAAAAAACGTGACTACATAAATTTGTAAAAAGAATCCATAGCCTTACTCAAGCATATAACTTTACTATCTTCAACATTGCACTTTGGACTGAATGTATTAAAGAGCCCACAAATGCTTTTCCCACATATTCTATTTGGAAATCTTATTTCAGAAAAAAATATGAAAACATCTATTTGTAAAAAAGATAGAATTTCTTTCAATATAAAAATATATTCCCTGAAAAAACATTCTCAGACACAAAAATACAATATTTTTGACAATCCTAGTTTCTATATTTAGTTACACAGCCAAGACACAATCAGGATTTCTTTTTGGAAACGATATACCAGAGAAGTAGCCCCACTGGCTCTCAGATAAGAGTAAAAGTATGTTCAAAACGCACAATGCAATCAGAAAACCAGGAGAGCGGGCACACAGGACAATTGTTACATTTCAGTGATCTATAGCAATTCAAATATCCAACCTCAATTTGCAAAGCACATTCGAGCCAAATAAGCAGTTATTATTGAATTATTTACTGAAATGGCAAAATCTTCATCATTACAAAACACCAAACCAACTCTAACATTTGCATTTATATCCAAATACAAATGATTTAGAAATCCAAAGCCTAAACCAGCCAGAGATTTATCAAGTAGCTTCAGTCGCAGTGTTTTTTAAGTGCAGATGCCTTATTCTCCTCCAGTATTTATATTTAATAACGCAGCCATATACTAAAGACACTGCACAGGCATCTATTTTCGCCCAAAGTGTCACAGCCCAATTTGAAAAAGCAGGTGTGCGTTAGGCCATTGTGATTTATCGTGTGTGCTGCTATTGCCCTCTCACAACACACTGCAGCCCTTCACACAGAGATGGATGTCTTCCTTTGACAGGGCTAAACAAATGTTCCTCATCAATCTTTGTTTCCACTTTCCGAACTCATTACAAACCAGTCTATTTCAATTACAGTTGGTTAAAGGTTGCAGATAATCAGACGTATGTCTTTTCTCTCATTAAACTTAGGCTAAATGTTGTCTTAAAGGTTTAGAAGAGCCCGAGGGTGCTGGTTAGGGGTGTCATGATCCTCCAAATGTAACTACAAAGATGCAGTCTATCAAATGAATGCATAGTGAGTAAATGTATAAAGCAGCGTTTTGTTTCAAATGAGCTGTACAATACATTGCACTTAAACACTTGGAATAAATTCATCCCAATTCTCTGACTTGGTCTTCAGTTTAACCCTGGAGTTGATCTCATTCAGTTGTCATTAACATACACATTTTTATTCTAATTCTAAATAACCCAAGCCCGTTACTTCACTGTGCCAGTCTAAAGTCTCTGCCCATTAACAGCCAGAGAACTTGCGATTTTCATTTTGCTGTTATGCTGACATTTACCATTATTATTGCATATAATCTAAGTTGTAATATCATGCAACCCTAGTTCCAAAATGTTACTTCCCTAATGCTAAACCCTGTTTCCCCATCAATAATAAGGCCACAGGTATGCTGCAAAACAAAGATTTTCTTGTGCAGAGCGGAGTCTCAGAGGATAACGCAAAGAGCCTGTGTCAGTGTTTGTTCACCTGATTCTGTCAAAAAGCTAATGGTTTGCCCCTTTTGGGTTACTCCATATAAACAGTACACGCTGGTTATTTTTGCACAGAAAGGCTCAATACTGCACCGCTACTACGCGCTGATGGAAGCACAATCACTGGCCAATTTATTAGGTACACCAGTTTTAATCTCTCTAGATGCATTCATTCCACAACCCACTGAAGGTCAACTGTCCTACAGGAGGAGGAAAAGACATTTGGTGCACTATGTTAACTTTGCTGCATGTTTGTCTCTATGGAGATGCTTTTGCTTTGGCCAGAATATTCCACGGTATAGGGTTAGATTGATCTATTCCCATAAAAACAAGCAGGTACTACGCCTAGTTACAAATGAAAACCCCTTCGCTCCTTCAGCACCTTGCATTTTCTCAAGGTACTTTTTAGCAACACCTGTAATTGAAGTTTATAATGCCATACAGAGGAACATTCCAGACAAAGCAGTAACATGGAGACAAGCAGATGGCAGACCCACACTATAAAGGTTACATAGTGCACCATAATGCTACTTGTGACTGGTCTGAACATTTCAAAATTACAATTGTACAACCATTTCTGTGATGTACTGTAAGAACTGTCCATAAAGAGAAAATATCCAGTGAATGGCAGTTTAGTGATGCAATAGCAATACAGAATCGCAGATATTTCTGAACACACAGCCACCTAGAAGCAAATACTAGGGCCACTTTGTTGAGTACATGATATACTTAATAAAATGACCAGTCGGGCCATTCCAGTGTCCCTGTATTCAGTGATCGCAGCCTTAGATCTGTCACGCAAACAGTGGAGGTCATGACACCCCAAATAACTCTGACACGTAAAAACTATAAAAAAAGTGGCTTAGCGTTATTGTCTTCGTGATGCGCAGTATGAATGTTCTCCATAATGCGCACCACCCACTCACTCACTCTGCAGACCTCTCCAGTCACCTTGAGCTCTCTGATTAGCTACACAAAGAGAGAATCCAGCACATTAAGCGCTTTTCGTTGACCCCCTTGACCAGTGATAGACTTTTTTTTTTTTCTTTTTCTGCTTTTAATTTATTGGATGTCAGAACTGCAGTCCAAACCGACAATCAAAAAACCCTCAGATCCTCAACACGCACAAAGCATCGCACATTGGATGCTGTGGTGTTAGCCTTTATGTAAAAAAAAAAAAAAGAAATACATATTGTCTTATAGTACTCATTATGATGCATTGTCTTACCTTCCACTTCCTTCTGGATACCTGTGGGGGGAGGGTAGAGAAACAAAGAGACATTAAATAAGGCTCAATACATATTCATCACATGTTTGCCATATAAATCCCATATCTGCATGCTTCACCATATACTGTGACAGGGGTAGGTAAAATATGAATACATGGTGAGACAAAATAAGAACTGGTGTCAGTAACATATTTATATAAAACCACAGTTTGGCAGTGGTAACAGTGGGATGGGCTTTATTTAGAACATTAACGTTAACACGTCTGTACTGTTTGTTACACGCATGTTTCAGAGTATGGTCCAATGCATATGTTCATTTTGGATGGCAGTAAAAAGGCATCCATCTTCATATGTGTGGGTTATTTATAGCACAAGCGTCTCCAGTGACTGCACTGGTGGGAAATAAGAAATACAATGCAATCCAGTGTTATCTTTTATATGTTGCAGGTAGTGTGGTCTGGCATTGGAGGATTGCTTCACACAGTGGATGTGAAACTTTGGAGCTGATGAAATTGCAGTGCTGACATTAAAGACGCCATGTGGAGACAACATCCAATACTAAATATCTAACACTCGTCTTTCTTCTTTGAATTATGGATTAACAGTATCTATAGCAAACATCAGTTTTGCTAAGAAATTGCCCTTTTGACCTTGATCGATAATTATTTTATTTTATTATTATGTTGCAATGTTGCAAACACATCGGCAGGCCACAACTTTATATGGTTTCAGTTTAATTAATAATTCAAATAATATAATTGTTGTCTTTTGTAGCTAATCAAAGTAGGGTGTAACAAAATTATACATTGCTAAACAATAAGCTTTATAATAAAAAAATAAAATAAAATAAAAAACAATAACAACAACAACAACAACAACAAAAACAAAAACATTAAATTACTAGGTGGACTTGCAATGTGAGTCACATATAATTACTGCACAAAAGCATAAAGATAACATACATATTTAGGAGACCAGTGCATTTCTTTGCACAGTTTGTGGTGAGTTTTGTTGCATACATTTTTGGGAAAAATCATAGTGAGATAATCTTGAATATAAAGAGTGTGAAGGAGATGTCTCCTGTCACTCAAAGCTCTGCTGTAAGTACTGCCACATCCAGCTCTGACCTGGATCGCTTTAAATGGGTTTCATTGATTTTTCAGTGAAGCGCAGTGCAGTGGCAGCTAATATACGAAGAAACACATATTTACAGTTATATGTTACTTGGACATTAAACTGTGGGGAAAAGTGCCTATACCAAAACATGACATGAATAACAAAGGACATAAACTATTACTGGGTACATTCAAATGTTGTTTTTATATCTAGTATAAATTTGGATCAAGACATCTTACAGTTATTAAGGACAGCATCATTAGCAATCAAAGGGCCTTTATGCTCTGTTAAGATGCACTCTCTGCTCAAAACCTGACCTCATCAGACCTCAGAAGCAAAGCAAGAGGGACTGGTTGGTACTTGGATGGGAGACTGCTAGGAATTCCAGGTGCCATTGTGTCCTTAGGCAAGACCCTTCATCCACATTGCGTTGTATAAGAGTGATTTGTGCATGATATGTGGTTGGTGGCGGTCGGAGCAGCCGATGGCGCAGACTGGCAGCCTCACTTGCATCAGTCTGCCCCAGGGCAGCTGTGGCCACAAAAGTAACTCATCACCACTGAGTATGTAGTGAATGAATAAAGCACAAAATTGTAAAATGACTTCTGCGTCTGGAAAAGCACTATATAAGACTAATGCATCATCATTATCATCAGGATTATTATTATTATTATTACATAGGTACCCAGGTGCTGCTAAACATGTGAGCACACCATACCCTGGCCTACGCAGTATTTTTCTGTCTGTATTCTTTTAAACAAACAGCTTTATTAACACCACTTGGCAGATGCCGGTATAGATGATACCTCAGACTCATATTTGTTGTGTTAGTCTGAGCGGCATTGACAAAGTCATTATTTAAGACAACTGACAGACACACAAACATGCAGCTCTGGGCCATATGCTCTTACCTTCTTGGCAGTACCTCCCCTTGTAGCTGGTGTTGATGCAGTCACACAGCACCTCTCCCTGGCTCACGGAGCATTGTCCCATGTGAAAACAGGGCGAGTCTTCTTCGCAGATGTACTCCAGGTCACTGTGCACCCCCTGGCCATCCAGCAGCACCGGCAGCGCCTCCCCAAGCTTCAGATTTGCAATGAATCCCTGGAAACTGGGCTCATATTTGACCGTGCTGGACGTGAGCGCAGAGAGACGAACGTCTGGAGAGATACCACCCACGTACAGGTCACTTTCCACCACCATCTCCTTCCTCTTGGACTTGACCTCCGCAGTCTTCAGCTCGTTGTCCACCTGTAGCCGGGTCTCCCTGTGGTCCCGGGTCAGCAGTACACGGTGCCAGCGCTGGTCACTGACATGTGTTTCTGTGTGGAGGGAGGCAGGCTCGGCACAGTGAATGGTGAAGCGCAACTGGAGCCTACCATCTGCAATAAGGAGCTCCAAGAAGTCGCAGTTACCACCGTCATCCAGATACAAGACCAGTGCTTTGCTAGTATTAGTTTTGAGGATGAAACTCAACTCTCCTGTTGTTTTAGCATCCCACTGGGCATAGCGTGTCCACTGTCCGGGACCCCCTTCGTATTTTAGCGCTAATCCTGTGAGCACCAAACCCGCTAGCAACACTAACTGGAAAGCCATTGTTTTCGCTATAATTCAACTGTTAAATATAGTCCACAATCAAAACACCTCACAGTATTTTGTAAATAAGTCTATATGTTCCACAAATATGTTTATCTTCAGCCTTGAACCACTATCTGGATCCTTTTTGCCATTGTGGAGCAGGATTTGAGTAAGAGCAGAGCAGGCACATTGCAGAAATGTTACTTTTCTATGTGAGGAAACAAACCGCACAAGTGATCGGCGATACAATGCGCTTCCTCGCCTTCGCTGTCCAAAGTCTTGGCCTCCATCCAGCGTAGCTCTCGTCAGTTCTCCATGGGTTATCTAGGCACACAGCCTCGGCAGGGCCCACATTCTTCTCCTCAGCCTCCCAACATCCTGAGACATAAAAGAAGAGGGCGTAATGAATAGATGGAAAGAACTAGCAACAATCTATTGTACAAAAGATGATAAATAATGAGGAGTGAGAGGCATGTCAAATGGATTACAAAACAGTGCGAATAATTAAAACAAAGATAATACAGAGATCATATAGTAGTGAAGATGACAGTAATTCCCCTTTTGAAATTAGAGCAAATAGCATCCAGGTTTGTGCTTTCTTTGTGGTGTGAATCCTATAAGATCCTGCTCAAACCGAAGCGGATCTCCATCTTGGCGCCGCTATAGGAGAGAAGTGCAATCCTGGCCAGGCTGATGTTGAGCCCCCTAAGCCCCCCGCTCTCCCCTGGGCGTGCACTGAGAGGCTCCAGCACAACAACACATGCAGCAGGCCAGAGGCGACCGGCGATGAAAGGAAAAGGGTTGCATCGGAGAAAAGGAAACAAGGAGAGGGAGATGGGAGAACAAAAAGGGGATGCCTTGCAGAGCAGCACCGCACAGCTGAGTTTTACACTGGTAATGATCAAATATGGCTCTGCATAAAATTATACACAAGAACAATTACTGAATTCCCTTTGGGCATGAAATGATTAGGAGACAATATTTACATTGGGTCTACGCTGCCTTATTGGTGATGATACACTGTATATTGATGAAAACCCTGCATCTCTGGCACACGTAGCACTATAACTTATACCGTAGTAGCAGCTGTCAAATACTTCATGCATAATACACACTAATGGAGGATTTTCAATAAATGATGCAGCCCTAAGCAGAAAAGATAACATCCAACTATGGATCTATTAAAATAACAAGCTCTACTGTATTTCCAAAATCACAGAATTAATACAGTGCCAGATAATACTGCGCTGTCCAGTCTATAAAAAACACAAAAGAGTCGAGCAGGTGAGTGACCAAAACATTAGCAAATATCGCATTGGATTTGAAGCTTAAGTGCTAATAATGAAAAGGATATTGCCATGATTCAATCATCAATTTGGGTGTGAAAGCAACATAACTGAGAAATGTTTCTCCTTTAGTCCCTAAAGTGCTCTAAAGTCTAAAAGCCTCCACAGAGAATACAAAATAGTGAGAATAATTTTCGCTCTCAAAGCTCCATGAAGCACAATGTAGTTAGCCCAGTCTTAAAAATAAACTTTCAGTTCAAGTAGCAAACTAAACTGTGCTGTGGTGTTCACAGACCTCATACATTTCATGCATGTCTGGCCCAGTTTCTTGTGTGCCACACTTAGAAGTATAATATGTGTTTAGATCTAAAGGGAATACATTCTCCTCTGGGCTCCCTGCTGATGAGGGGTTGCCTCAGTCGGGGTTATATTCACCAAAGTCTGATGTCACCAGAAGTGTACATCACAGCAGATAAATCAAAGTTTCTGCTCAAAGTAAGCAAGAGCTGCCAGCTCGGGGAAAGCGTCTGATGGAAAAGTTTGTCATGGGAATAGCTGTACCCTGGAAGGTCAAACCCACTGACACTGGATGAGTTGCAATTTGTCAAGTGAGAATCAGGGCTGTAGACAGTGAATATTCAGCACAGTGTGGCCCAGCATAGACTCTGCTATAAGAGACACAATAAGGAACGCAGCATGTAGCCGCTGTATTTATAGAACAGACATGCACCTCCACCTAGTCTAACACTGCGGTAACACAATAAATAGGTGATAAACCAGCCCTGATTCTCACTATTTATGTTAAAGCTCCTCTGTATTCAAATGTTTATGGTCCAACATAAAGTGCATCATTGTGATGATCAGACAGAGCAGGCAGCAGCTGTACTTGTGCCAGCACAGCAGCAGCAGCAGTTTACTGCCCTGTCGGTCCACACTCGTAAATTACAGCCAGTTAAGGCCTAATGAATGGAGCCCTGGTGTTGGGCTGCTCACGTGGGTCTCTTGTGGTGAAGTGCTGGGTTTTATGTTTCATCACCAGCAGCATCCTTCTGCTTCCAGCATAAAGACAGGTCCAGGCTCCTCTAAGAGCCCCATTTGTGTAAGTAGCATAAGATGCACTGACCAAATGCACAGGTAATGTGTTATTAATGACCTTGTCCTCAATTAAGGCCAAGAAATCATTGACAGAGAGTGAGGAATTACCTCACAATAAAAAATGAGCCTCTTTTGTGTTAGTAACATCATCCATCAATTTCAAAATGTAATGTTGTAGTCTTTATAATGGAAAATGTTCTTGAAAGGGTTTCGGGCCTTTGCAAATTAATATTTAGGTTGTTTTTTTAAATACCAGATGTCGAAACAGGCTTCCTGTGCAGATTTTAAAAGAAATGTGAAGAGCACATTCACCACAGTGGTGCAAGGACACACATTATAAACAGCTGTCTCCACAACAGCCCAAATCTAATAAAACATCTGCCTCACAACCATTAAATGAAATGTAAATGATTTTTGTTCTCGGAGGGACAATTGTGCTGAGTTTGGCTTTTCGATGAGCCTCATTTAATTAAAAAATGATATTTGTAAACATCAGAGAGTTTGTTGGGAATTGTGGGGGCTGGGAATGATCACAGGAGTAGATGTTGTAATGAGAGATGGCGCCTTAAAAAGATGTAACAATTGAAGCTAGAAATTCAAAGTGCCGCAGGCGTAGGAAGTTTACATTTGCTCACAGCATCTGTAAAATGGGCAGCAATCTCTAAAGAAAACAAGTATTCAGGCAAACACACATATTTTAAAATGGGATTCAAATGAAGCTTTAAGGAAGACAGAAAAAAAACAGGGGACACCAAAGCATAAAATTGGGGCCTTTAGCGGCAGTGCAAGCTTCAAGGCTTTAAACAGCTGTGAATGAAGCTCTATTCCATATTGCACTTCTAAGGGCATCTGCAGATTGCTATTATTTTTAATGCTATGGGATATAAAATATTGTTTGTTGTTGCATCATTGTCATGGACACATCTGTAATAGTTTTTGAAGAAATGCAACACAAAAGCTTCCACATACAGTACATACACGTAGCTCTTAGTCCTGCTGTCTTCTTCTGTCTCATGTGACCCATTTAGTGATTACCTTCATTTGGCTTATTGACTTTTAACTAGCATTTCTCTTTTACAGCTTAACAACAGCTTGGTAACAGTTGGGTATTAGGATGTCATGAGTCATTTGTACGTAAAGTAAGTCTCACATCTCTATCCATTAATCTCTTTACAGTGCTGCACTGTGATTTCAAGGGGGTTGTAAACATTAAATGACAGTTTTCTAGGGTAGCACCAATACCAAAATAATTAAAATATCAAGTTGATATTAAGTTACGATGGTGGTTGGGTTCTGGGAGTTTTCTTTTATAAGTTTTTTAGAGATCAATATAGGAATAGCTGGTATTGTTGTATATCAAAAAACAAGATTTGAGGTACATTGAAAACATGTGCAGTCCATTGTAATAGACCCTAAATCTAACACATTCACCTCATTAACTTAAGGTGGTGCTCAGGTCTTATTCTGTAATGCACAAAAATAAACGTTTCCAACACAATTGAGAAATTTAGTCCTGAAAAACAAACCTAAACATGTTTCACATCAGACTAATTTGCATGGAAACATGAACGACAGAAGGTGCCTAATAAGAGCAAGTAAAAAAGAAAAACAAATAGTGACTGAGATAATGTTGAGGATGACACTAAACAAGTGTCATGGTAACAGCAGTATTTTTTATATCTGTAATTGCTTCTCAGGAAAGCATATGATTATGTCTCCTGAGCCCAGAATCCCATTGACTTTCTACAGACACTAATTACAATCAAACAAGTCACAGGTGTGAGCGGGCGCCATTAAAACCTCCGGCTTCGGCTTCCTCTGTGAATGAATCAGGACACATCAGATGAGCCTCGCTAACTCATGTGGTCATGCATATTCATAAGGTCATCTTTCAGATAAATACTAGGAGCAAAATAGGTGATTTACTAAGCACAGACCCTCCCTAAAGTTGAGAGCTCCTGTCTGTGTGATCTGATTGAACTATCAAAGAAAATAATAATACTACAACACAAATAAATACCATAGCTTTCTACTATGTGATAATGTTGTTCCCTCATTAAAAACATGCCTGAAGATGGTGTAGATGTCATTGATGCACATTTCAGTCATTTGTCCCAGGCCCTGTTTGAACCCTCCTCACATTTAGCTGCAAGATTCTGTCCAATGCTCAGCCCACAAGCCTTCGTCACCCATACTCCCACATTACAATTCTCCATAAATATACAAAAACATGATACAAAACTGTACACAACAACATGACAAATCTGAAGTGATGTGCAGTAGTTTCATTAGTGGGATGTGTGCTGATTGTGTTGTGATAGTGCTCTGAAGGGGGAGCAAATGAAGCGAAGACTCAGAGCATCAAAAACAAAAGTGAAACTTCAAATATACATAATAAAGCGAATAAAGAATTTGTAAAACAATAAAAGGTAAAGTGGTGATCTAAATATGTTAAGTGTCAGCACTTACCCCATAGAAGTAAAACACCCCCTCTTTAAAAACTAGAGGCAGCTCTGTCTGTTTGGGGGACAAGGGTTAAGTGCCTTATCTGAGCAAACCTATTTTCAGAGTACAAGTACTGGACTGGTGACATGTGCTCAGTTCATTTTGAAAATGTGGAAGGAAGTGAAAACTTCTCCAATGAAAAAGTGGAGGGAATGATGGGCAGTAGTGCTTATGAAGGCTGTTGGGGCTGGTGAATGTGGATTAGCCGTGGGATGGATTTTTTGGTTTGTTTGAATCTAGAACTAAAATGTTTATATGCGTTTTTATATGTTCAAACAATGTTGTTGTTGTTTTTTTTTCTTTTCTTTTTGTCCAGCTCATTTTAAATATGTAAGAAAACCATAAACTAGATGTAGAGCAGATCTGTGCAGAGGCAGAATGTATTGCAGTATGTAATGCTATATTAAACTAGCATACTTGAATACATTTTCAACATCCAATCTTATAGTAGTCTAGTGAATCCATATAAACAAATATACATGAATAAGCAGTAGAATTGAGCTGAGGAGAAGAGGGTGGGTTGCTCTTCCCTCTCATGAGGCAGACCATGGGGTGAGTCAGCTGACTGTGGCACTAACAGTATGTGATGCCTGTGTGCCCGTGGAGCCGAGGGCCTCATACAAGAACACTCAGCATTGTGGGGAACACATGTGGTTTGGCTTGAGTTTGTACAGTGTGCCGTAAACAACACAGTCATTGTGATACTCGACACGATTTCAATAAAACGCTGGGTGATCTCGAAGCACATCTTAAATTGAATCCACTGACAATGTCTCTGGTGAAACAGTTAAACGCCTTGATACACAAGACTTCCCCTTTTGTTGCTCTACGCCTCAGTGAAGCATCTTTCCTTTCCTCTGTAGCTACGGTTTACCCAAGCAAATCAGATTTCTGCATTTTTACCCAATAGCCCACAGGGTTATTGTTCTCCAGCTGTTTAACTCAAATCTTTTCAGCCATCAATTTTCCTATTAGAGGACCACTGGAGGTTGGCCACCCTCCATTCCTCTAAATGGAGCCTGTGAGACGATGAAAGCAATTCCAAAAGCCTGTAGGAGCAAATATACAGCAAACTGCACTCAATATGCACGACCGATCTGGCAGAGGCGCGGGGCTGCTCGGGGCCGCAGCGCTAGGCTAAATTTGTGCTGCAGGTAATGACTTTTACACTACACAGTACTCAGAGATGCTCAGGACAAATACTACACCACGCCAAGGGACAGGGTAAGTACAATATGTTTAACAAGATAGAAATAGGCCTGTCACATCAAAACAAATTAAAAGTAAATAAAGAAGGTAATATTATAATTAACTTAATATATAATACCACATTATGCCACTGACACAATAACATTAAAGCAGGTTCACCCCTCCCCTAAAAAATATTCTAAAAGTACAAAAGAGTTAAAATGCAAAATAAAACACAGTGCTTAGTTCAAACCTTATCATCTTAACATTCCCCATTAGTAAGAAGTAAAAGTAGCCATGATTAATATTAAAAGTACTGTTCCACCTATAGTTATATAATTATCTACCTATTATCACCTACTAATTATGACAGGCCTAGACAGAGATTCTCTCACAAAAGCAAATCCAAGAATGACATACCCTGATTCTCTGTCAGTTTCACTTATTATGTACAATGAGACTCACCACATTGGGAACAGACAGAGACCTTATCAACCAGAAGCCTGGGGCAGACCCAACATCCTGGACAATAATCAGTAAGACGGACAGCAGACAAACACTGACAAAAAAGCATTGACTACTGACTACCGTGTTAATTAAACATGTGCTATTTATACTGAGCAATTCTCTTAAACATGCATACTTAAACATGGAAACACTGGAGGGAAGGTCACGAACCCAGAGACGACATAAAGAATCTACTGTAGTCCTCCAGAGCGCACACTCATACTCAACTAGAATATCTATAAAAGCATTCACTATGGAGCACTTTCAGGGATTATATAAACAGATTTAATCCAACTGAATCCAGTTAAAAAAAATGATATTTCCCAACTAAACTAGAGAAAACTGGTTATCATCCTTCATTTTTTTTGCATAAACAAATATTTTGTTTAGGCCAGGCTCTTACAGGTTTGTTGCATGCTATTGTATAGACAGCAAATGAGTTTATAATAATTTAATAAAATAATATTATACTGGGAAAATTGGTCCAGTATATCAGCCTCAAATTATTGACAGAATTTAAGAGACTAAAGAAATCAGCAATGAATTAAACAAAATACAAAGTTCAGTCTCTAGCTCTTTTGTTTCATTTTGGCAAACACTTAATTATGTACTATAGATGGTCTCAGTATCACCTAATTAAAACATTTTGTACTTTGGTAACATAGTCTGCACAGAGATTTTTTTAGTATTTAAGCTCTGATGAAATGTTCTGGAAACACTAGTTCTTTTCAGGCACTCTGCAAGAAAATGACACAGCCTGTTCAATCAGTGTTTTATCTCAAAATGACAAGATTTGGGCAGAATTATTCATCAGAGAAGGAGACAATAAGTGAAATACCATTATCCATTTTAATTAACTCATCTTGGACTTGAGTCTGAACAAAAATGAGCTTGACCTGTTCATATGGACTGGGACTGAAACTGGGACTTCACAGGAGCACTGCATCTGACCACAGAGCTACAAAGTCAGATGTTACATATCACTACACAGTAATATCATTACTGTGGGAAATCAATGCTGTACAAGGCAGTTGTAAGAGCAGTTAAGTTATAAGATGAAAAACAGAGATCCATGACTGTAATAAACTTGTATATGAGCTGGTTCGAGTGATTAGAACACAGAGGATGGAGATGGTACTTCACTCGTCCTCACTGTATCATAAAGTGATGTATAACTTGTCTTGTAGAATTGTTTGTTTTGTGTTTTTTATGTACGTACATTTCTGACAGCTTAAACTGTGTCATACTGACCTTACAAAAGCCTCCTTCACGAAGCGTTTTGTTGACTGGTCTGCAGTTCAGGCTGCATTTTGGCTGCTGCTCTCCTCCTGAGGGATTGTCTAGCTCAGCACACTGGGACATACCCAACCATAGCAGACAAAAAGAGTGACCAGGAGATTTTCAATGCTCCACCACACCTTTAGTCTGGAGCGTGTCAGCGTTTTGCCTCCCAACGGAAAACTGTCAACTTTATCATATACCTGCATAGTGAGGCAGAATGCAGACTGGACTGCAGAAAACATCAAGCCACCAAAAGCTACGCAGTCATTAATATGACGTACAATACATGCAAAAGAGATAATCCTGTAATACATACACGTGTTAACAATTCACAAGCAAAGTTGTTATTGAAATGGGTTTATTCAAAACTGGCTCATACAATGCTGCTTATTTATCATTACCAGTTTGGACTAGGGTCCTAAGTAGAGGTTGATAGATTAGCTGGCCGATATATCTGGCCGATATTTGAACTATCGGGCTATTGGCCTTAACTCTCCAGCATAGGCTAGTACTTTGTTTTTGTCAATTTGCTGCCTAAAAAATGCACACAAAGCTTTATATTAAGAGTTTAACGCAAAGAGCTAGCTGCACAAAACGTGACTACACAGCTCTCTTATAGGTTTATGGGGGCAGTTTGTAGCTAATTTAAATTACATAATTTACAAATTACAAAATCGGCCAAACATATAGGACCAAAAATATCCGCAGAGCTTATCAGCCATCGGTTGCTCTGGGTATTGGCATCACCCATGAAAAAACCCATATGGGTCAATCTCTAGCTGTTGAGTTTATGTATATGGACCACAGCAGAAAAGCAGAAAGCATGGAGCTAGCTGGAGGCATTGTGAGTTATCCTGCTCTTTTAAGAACAAAACAATTGACTAAACTCTTCTTGGTGAACTCTTCTTGGTGCACTTTTCTTATTGCACTCTATGTAGCTGTATCTGAGACGCCTCGACTAACTGATGCACAGGGAATCTAACACTATTTGCTTTTTAGCACACAGCACATTGAGGTAGATGTGGTCATCCAAAAAGCAGAGTCATTTGTGCCGCAGAGAGAGAGAAGTGGAGTATAAATAGGATGTGCATGCAAATATGAGCGAGGGAGCCACAGCAGGGGGCTGTCACTCAGGGCCTGATGGAGCCGGGGGAACGGTGAGCGGTTACAAGGACAGCACCCGCCCTCCACCCTGCAGCATCAGGACACGCACGCACAACCACACACACAAAATACACACAGACACACACACAGAAGGCTGCTCAGCTGTGAGGCAGTGCTCCCACAAGCTGCTCCCCAGTCTGGACTGCTCCAGCCCAACACACGGGGCATGGGACGATAACAGTGTTGACCCAGTGGGCTGTTGCCGGCTGGAAATGACTCACATGGAATCAGTAATAAGTTGGAGAAGTGGAATAGTTGAAATCATCCATTTTTAAGCCTGGTTTTGGGTTAAGCGGCAGGTGCCTTGGAAGGAGAACAATGGCAAGAGACACCCACCTCTCACTGCCATAATTATACCCTCAGCAGTTCCAGTCTATACATCTGGCTTTTCACAATTAAACAAATACAGAAGAAATACAGGCACTATGCAGCATAACAAGACCACAAGGCACACAACCTATTCAAACAAAACTCTGACCAGCAGTGCCAAGCTCAAAGTCCCAATTAAAATGTAGCCATAAAAATCAACCTGCAATAAATAATTGACTACCATAGAACAGCTTCCATGGGACATTGGTTATATTCACGAAATTGTACAATTCAGTGTCATAATTTCAGAGGGAGGGTAGCCTCATATAATCCAATAGGCTAATTATTATTTTTGACGCAATTAACCACACATAAAATCTACATTATTTGTCAGGGATTTGGTCTGCAAATTTCTGTCAAGCCTTTTCAACCAAATACAATCGCGTTTTTACTATAATGAGCATTGTATTCCACCAGCTTGTTTGCACTAATGCCATTTTTCCTGTGGATAGGCCTGGGGAATACAGAGATTTGAACCAGAAACCAGGTCAGAAACATCTGACCAGTTCTGACCTGCCTGCAAGCTCAGTTGTAAAGTATGGGCTCTTTAGAACGATGTGACGTCGTTCATCATGTACTACATTATGTACAACCCCATTCAATTTCAGACAAAACATCTTTGACAACATACTGACCCAACTTTCACTAAAATAAAAAAATAAAAAACAAGAAAATATAACCTCGTTTGTACACAGTTTGTAGCTAACGTGTGATGGCGTTGTTGTTTGCTCCATTTCAGTGATTACGTATGTCATATGTCATGTGACCTTTTATCTGGAAGTCTATGACAAAGAGGTAATTTCCTGGATACTTAATTAGTTCAACCTGCTTCCTTTGTTATAGAGCCAATCTAGACAAGAACAAATCATTAGCTCTGAGCATGTTGTAGCCAGTTGCAGCAGGTGAGCAGTCAATGTTCTTCATATTTTAAATGAGATCCAACAAGGAACCAGAAAAACACTGATAATACAAGTGACAATTATAAATTCCATTTGCTATTCCTGCAGGTTTCCCGTGTGAGGGCTGCATGCTAATTACATGCTGTTGCCTTGAAAACGGCAGAGTGTGGGTGGACAAACATGAAATCCTCGACTTCATATTTGTGAGCTCATGGATACAACAATAATTAATGTGTTGTGTGATGTCAATTCAACTTCAAACAGCCGGTTTCAATATACAACCAAATGGACAAAGAGACAGCGCACACGGAGTACATACAGCTCTCCTCAAATCACCGCTAATATGCAGCTCCTGCCTCGAGGACACAGGGGCAAAAAAGGCAACAAAAGCCCGGAGAGGCATTTAGATACAGCGTGTTTGTTTGTCTATCATCAAACACGAGATTGTGCACAGATGAAAAACAGCCAGTTACCAGTGAAACAGCAGATAGACCATACCATTTGAAGATGTTATGCTCAGCCGCTACATTAAAGGAATCAATCATAGCATTAGGCTGTGTCCCTCTGTAACCTCCAAGTAAAACACAGGGAAACTATTCAGAGACGCTAACAATGTCTGGCATAAACAGGGCTGCTCATTATTTACTCTTAGAGGCAACGCGTTTTGTGTATCCATGGGTTTCAAAGTGAGGAAAAATGAGCATCGTTGCCATAGCAGTTAAGTAAATATTAAATCTTCTTAATGGTCAAAAGTCCTCAAAATGTCACCTATTAAACAGGAAGATGAAAACCCTGTATATAAACAATTAAGTGTCATCTAAAAAGACAAAGAGGTCGCACAATGGTTCATTCTGTACGCTTGGGTACGGGGATAAGTGCTGCCATATTTCAGAAAAGAATAATCCAAGTTCAAGTGTTTAATACAAAAATCACAAAGGTTGCAATTATTTAAGTAACTTTTCAATGTTTTTTTTTCACAATTGTACAGCCCTTAAGCCTCTGGAGATACTATCTGCAAATAAAAGCCAGTTAATTTCATGCAGTTCCCGGGTTTCAGATGACATCATAACATTTAGCAAGAATAGAGTATTAACCTGAGATGCGGCATTGGCAAATCAAACTACTTTTGTTAATATTCAAATCGTTTTATTCCAATATGACCAGATCAAATGAAGGGCCGGGTATCACTAAGAAGTTGTCGATACGATTGTTAACACATCTCGATACATAGGCCACAATATGATACGTATCTCCATACAGTGCACTGTTGATTCAATAAAATATGATATATTTCAAATCAATTTGACATGATTCAGTGAAAAATAAAGGCTTTTGGGACAGTTAATGGTCAACCCCATTTTCACAAAAATAAATAGTAATTGTATTTCTTTTTATTTTGCCTCTATTTAATGAAGATGAATGAACATACCAGTGCAATTTGTTTTGTGCATTTGAGAAACTATAAAAACACATCAGACTGTTCCATTGGCCAGTATTCCTCATCCACAGCTTATATGAGCTCCACATTTACACGTAACAGGGACATGTGCAGTTTAACGGCTCTGAACAATCACAACATATTAATTAAATCACAACTGTGATACTAAAAGTCTTTGTTAAACCAAAGTTAAATTGAAATAAACCTATTTTAATCATCAAAACAGTGGATCAAATTTCAAATGTTCTGCATAAACGAGTTTCTTTCCTCTAAACAAGTCACACAAATGTAACACTGTGACAGAATAATTTGGTCAAATATACAAAAAAAATACTCTTGGCGATATATCGATACAGCAGTCCACGATATCGATATTGTATCATTAAATAAAACAATATTTTTGCACGCCCCTATTTACGACAAATTTCTACTCAAAACAACATTGTGGATAAACATCCATCAGCAGAACTGACACAGTTTTAGACCAATGAGGTTTTGGAAAAAATGTTTTTACAAACTGCCCAAAAATCAAGTTTTCTGTGATCAGTGAAAAGTCTGAAAGAATTCTTAATTAAATTATTTTCCATTTCCTCAAATAATCCAATGAAGCTTTACTGGCAGACACAAAACACCAAAGAAACAACAACTTCCAAACTGCGTCCGTTTGTTTCCCTTTAGTTACTCCTGTCCAGCTGCTGTGTGTGAACCTGCTCCTGCACCGACACTGAGCCTCTGCATCACAAATGCAGCTAATGTCAACAAAAGCACAAATTCACTCTCGAACTTTACTAAATCAACCTAACTG
The DNA here is from genome assembly GCF_009829125.3 of Periophthalmus magnuspinnatus. Taxonomy (NCBI): domain Eukaryota; kingdom Metazoa; phylum Chordata; class Actinopteri; order Gobiiformes; family Gobiidae; genus Periophthalmus; species Periophthalmus magnuspinnatus. The sequence continues at coordinate 29,072,613 of NC_047139.1, read as the reverse complement.
GATCCTCGTTTTGGCTGATTTCAGCACTTTCCTTGTATTTAATATACTGGTCTTTGTTTTTCTGACTTGACTGGAACGGGCCGACGTTGAACTCTGAGATTACATCATTCTGAGATCTGAGTTCTGACCTGTGAGGTTTACGGGTTGTGACGGTGAAGGTTCTTAAAATAAAAGCTATTAAAGACTGAATTAAATATGTATTACTGTAGTATCTGAGCAGACGTATGTGTAAAGTAGTTCACTGTGTAATGACACTCAAAATATGAGAAGTAAGCTCATCTCCAAAATCTATTCTTATATTCATATTTTTATCACATTTATGACTCATTTCTACTCAGCTCGACATTGTGGATAAAACATCCAGCATAAACTTAAGATGATTCCCAAACTTTTAAGGCCTGGACTCCCAAAATCCCTGTGTGAACTCTGGACCCCTGCTGCAAAATGAAAATGACTCCAATTATACTTTAAAAACTGGTTTTGTGACATTTATGTGTTTATACAGTTTATTGTTTTATTAATGACCTAATGTTACAGAAAATATAGGATTTTCAATTTCAAATTAAAATAGAGATTCAGTTCATTACCATTAGTGTAAAAATGACAGACAAACCATTGTGAGAAAACCTGATCTCTATTTGTGTCTATGTAACCATAGCAACTGTCATGTGGATACTTTCCAGCTGACGCCCTCAACATGACCTGGGAGGTGAAGCTAACTGAAGCACTGCTCTGTCTGAAGATCTGTTACTCAAGTTAGACTTTAATCTGAGTTTTGTTTTAACACAATCTGACCATAAATGTGTGCTGTCCCACTTAAATAATATTACAGTCACGAGCTAGCTAGCATTAGCCAACAATTTTTCAGTTAGTCAGGAGAAAAAAGCCCTTCAGAAGAAAGTTGAGGAGATCCAGAAACAGCTGAATGAAGCTGGAGAGGAGAACAAAACAATCATGGAGTTTGGGAAAAATCTCCTCAAACAGAAAGATGAGGAGAGAGAACAAATGATAGAGCAGGATAGACAGATGGTAAATGAATATGTGCATAACCTCTACCAGGAGAACAATAATCTCAAGAGGTTCTCCCAAGAGCAGCAGACTCTTGCCCTGAGGTACCAAGCCAAGGTGAAGGAGCTCGAAGAACAACTGAAGACGCAGAAGGCGAACAACCACTACTATAGCGCTGATGTCTTTGAGGAGCTGGAGTGTACCCGTGACACCACAGAGAAACCACCATGATGAAAATGTCCCAGAAACTAGAGCTGTATAAGGAAGAGAAAAGGGCTCTGGAGTCCACACTACATGAGACCACTGAGGTGGCAGAGAGCAAGGACAAGCTTCTGGTCAGCACCCAACAGGAGCTCCAGAAGGAACAGGAGGAGAAGCAGGTTCTGCAGAGGAAGATCACCGTCCTGGAGTCTGCCCTCACTGAGCAGAGGCGAACAGCTGAAGAAGCCCAGAACAACATTGAACGCTGCAGAGTTCAAATACTCCAAAAGGACTTGGACTCACAGAAGATGACTTTTACAGTTGTGCTGGAACAATGTCACTCCACCCAAAAGGCCATGGTGGAGGAGAACTCACTCCACCAGAAGACCATCAAGGAGCTGAGCTTTGAACCACAGCGAGGAGGAGAGGACATCTGCCCTCCTCAGATGTGAGGAGCTGCAGATGTCCCTGAAGGAGTCAGGTGATCAGCTGCAGCAGACCAAGGTCATAGTGGAGGAGCTCCAAGCCACGGTGGACAAGAAGAACAAGAAGAAGAGGAGGAGGAGGTTTATCTGCTGGCAATAAATCACCCTCCAGGCTGAACCCAACCCCTTCTTAACCTGTGTCTGTGTATCTTGACTTGTTTCAGAGGTCACAGGTCCTGCATTCTAAATAAATAAGCAAATTAGCAAATTCAAACATCTAAATGGATGTTTCTGTAACAGTTAAACATTTCCTACTTATGCCCTTTACCATGGCAGTGGTGAAGAGGTGCTTCTCACAGTTTCATAGGTCAATCTGGAATACTACACTCTGTACACACTGAAAATATGAGCAGCACACTTAATCTCACAAATCTATTATTGTCGCCATATTTTGAAATAATTTATGACTAGGGCTGGGTATCATTAAGAAGTTGCTGATATGATACAAACCTCGATACACAGGACACGATACAATACTCATCTCGATACAGTGATATATGAGCTCCACATTTACATGTAACAGGGACATGTGCAGTTTAACGGCTCTGAACAATCACAACATATTTACTAAATCACAACTGTGATACTAAAAGTCTTTGTTAAACCAAAGTTAATATGAAATAAACCTACTTTAATCATCAAAACAGTGAATCAAATGTCAAATGTTCTGCATAAACGAGTTTCTTTCCGATATCGATACAGCAGCCCACTATATCGATACTGTATCATTAAATGAAATGTTACGATATATCAATATTTAAATACTTTTGCACACCCCTAATCAAGAGCCTAGTCACAGATTATTCAGGTTGAATGGGTTATGGATTTTGTTTTGCATATTTCTTATGAAAATACTGTATAAATCTACCCAACATCTGTGAATAAGACTTACCAAAAGCCACTAGTATTAACTAATTACGGCAACATTAAAGCAAGGCACGGTTAATTTGTGTCATTGCACCAAACATTTCATAATGCTCTTGTAGCATAAATATAGATGGTTACGCAGAAGAATTAGTGAACTCTATACTGCAGGCTGTGTTATTATTTAGCTGGTAATTAAAGTTTGAGCCATTGGTAATGCATGGTTGGATCCCAGTGTTTACTAGCATTCATGTTCCCCCAAAGTGAAAATGACAAGTGAGTCTAATACAAAGAGACGTTTGATAAAGTGAAAAAAACATGGATGGAAATGTCTTCAGTTATTTATACAAATGATGCCTAACTTTGCTGATTTAACCTATTATGAAGTGCTGAGAATTACAATGTTTTTCACTTTGAGGTATTTTGACAGGATTGTAAATCAGGAATACATCATAAGTAGTGACAGTTACTTTATCGTAGCATCCAGTACACATTTCATCAATTTGGATGCCAAAAGAAATCTTATATGATTTGAGTAAATGTTTCAAATGCAATGGCAACATGAGCTGATGAGAGGATCTTAAAACCTGCATCTCTTTTTGAAGTTATTATGCTATTCATTTACTTAAAGAGGCACAATGCACATTAATAAACATTTTAGTGAACATACCAGTATTATAAATCACATTTCCAACTGTATTTCTATTCTTATCATTGTTTTATTTGGTCAGGACAGTGCATTTTAATGAACATATACATAGGCCTGTCACAATAACACATTTTGAAGTAAGTAGTAGGAAGCATTTTGAAGAAAATATAGATGACAAATGATAATACCGAAACAAATTTTTGCCACTGACACAATAACCCTTAAGTAATATTATGAACAAAAAGACTACTCTAAATGTACAATTTGATTACAACATGAACTGCAATAAATAAACCGCAGAACGAAACTCTTAGTATTAAGATTGGATCTATAATTAGCTATTTATTCAACCCTCTAAGCCTCAGATCTTTTTGTGTAACAGAAAAATTACAAAATGTTCCCCTCTGGTACAAAGGAAAAGTCCCCACATAAATAATGACCCTCAAAAATGATTGTTCCTGCTGTCATGTATTGAATGATAACTCCATGTAGTAATTATTGTGACAGGTCTACATATACCATTGAAACCAGAAGATTACATACACTATATAAAAAAAACATTCACTTTCTTTCTCACAGTTTGACAGAAAAATCAGACACATTTTTTCCTGTTTTAGGTCAATTTGCTAAATGCCAGAATAATAAGAGAAAGCTTTTTTAACACAACTTTTCTTCAAATTCAGTAATTTACACACAGTAACATTACTATGACTTTAAACAGTTTGGGAAAATGTCTTTGGAAGCTTCTGGTGGTTTATTGACGTTGGATGTATTTGAGACACACCTGAAACACTGCTTCTTTATGTAACACCATGGGAAAGTCAAAAGAAATTAGCCAAGACATTTTGAAGAGAACTGTGGACACAAGTCTGGTTCATCCTTGGTGCAATTTCCAGACGCCTGAAGGTGCCACGTTCATCTGTTCAAACAATTAGACACAAGTATAAAGACCATGAGAATATCCATGATCAGCCATCAGACCGCTCAGGAAGGAGACGGGTTCTGTGGCCCAGAGGTGAACGTGCTTTGGTCTGAAATGTGCAGATCAACCCAAGAACAAAAGCAAAAGACCTTGTGAAGATGCTGCTGAAGCTGGTAAGAGTGTGTCATTATCCACAGTGACACGAGGACTGTACCAACTTGTTGTGGGGTTGTTTTGCTGCAGGAGGGACTGGTGCACTTCACAAAATAAATGGCATCATGAGGAAAGAACATTATGTGGAAATACTGACGCAACATCTCAAGACATCAGACAGGAAGTTAAAGCTTGGGCACAAATGGGTCTTCCAAATGGACAATGACCCAAAGCATTCTGCCAAACTGGTTACAAAGTGGCTTAAGGATAAAAAAAATAAATAAATACAAAAAAGTCAATGTTTTGGAGTGGCCTTCACAAACCCCTGATCTCAATCCTATTGAAAATGTATGAACAGACCTGAAAAAGCATGTGTGGCCTACAAACTTGGCAGGAATTTTGGCCCATTCCTCCTGACAGAACTGGTGTAAATGAGCCAGCTATTGTGAGAAGCACGAGGACGGATATCCAAAACATTTGATCCAAGTCATACATTTTAAAGGCAATGGTACCACATACTAATGAAATGTATGTAAACATTTGACTTTGAAGAAAGTCATGAAAGATTACCTAAAAAAAATACTTCTCTCATTATTCTGGCATTTAGCAGAAATAATGTTGGTACTCCTAATTGAAAAAGATTAGTCTGATTTCATGTCAGACAGCATGTGCGTGTCTTTTTCTCTAGTGTTTGTAAACTTCTGGCTCTGAACATGCAGGCTCACAGATAAGGGCTGATTTCTATCCATTGGTTGCAATAAATGAAGCTAAAGTTAAGCATTATAAAAGCTAGTAGCTACAAAAACAGATGTTCTAGTGTGAAACAAGCAATGTTTATCTACAATTTAATGACAGTTAAGAGGCAAAGTTATGATGGAAAAATAATGGTTAGAATGCTATGCCTAATCAGCATCATTATAAGCTTTGCAATTGCAGTTTCATTTCACTTTACTGTATTCTGCAAAGGTCATTTAAAAATTCATTACTGAAAACTAAATCATATTTGATTTAAACCACGAATTGAATATAGTTTGCAGACGCTTTCGCTTTTCTGACATTTGCAAAGCTCCATAGAGACGTTTAAATGTTTTTTTTGAAAGTCTTGTTCTGTATTGAAGTGTCTTTAGCATTATTTGGACACTCGGGTGAAGCGCACAACACATTTCCAAAATATTTTAGAAAGGTGGCATTGAGAGAAATGGGCCTGACAGCTCTGGTGCAGTTAAACATGTAGAGGAGAGGCAGCTGAATGTGTTGTGGCATTTTAAAGGGACTTAGATAACAACAATGTGACATCTACTGTTTCAAATATAGGCCCCTGTATTCAGTTTGGACATTTGCTTAGATTTATGCTCTTTCCACAGTTTCAATATAGAGCCCTGAATATTGTTCTCCACATACGCACTTACTCTTAAAATATCGCTTTAAGCTCATGCTAAAAGAAGAAAAGGCTGTAATAATTAACAGATATTCTGGCACTATATATAACAATGACTATTTTTAAAGGTTAAAACTACTTTAAAACTACACATATGCACAACATCATTTTACTGTTGTGTGCACACAAGTCATGTTTTTCCTTCTTGTTTCTGCAGAAATGCAAATTAAACATACTCTTTTAGAGCTGGAGCTTAAACCAATTAGTAAATGTAACTTAAAGGTGCACTATGCAACTTTTCTGGTGAAGGGTTTGCCACCTGCTTTGATGTTATTGCCATCAGGCCAAGTTACATGTCAGATCATATATATCCATTATAAAAGTTACAGTTATAGAAGGTATTTTGGTGCATTAACCTGCAATTGAATAAATGCAAGATTGACAAGTTTAATGCCATACAGTGGAACATCCCAGTCTTCGATCATTAAGAGTATCTTTTGACAGCATGGGTTAGGGCACATATGTCAAACTCAAGGCCCTGGGGCCAAATGTGGCCCTCCACATCATGTCATGTGGCCCTCGACAGGGTAAACTAAAAGGTATGATGGTCTTAAAATATAATTATATCAGGAGATAAGCAGTTACACAGCCACATTTTTACATCTAGGCCAATGCATATGCAATATTTTTAACTTGAACAAGTAATAAAAACAGAAACAGTTAGTTTAAAAAGTAGTTAGATTTATTTTACATTATTTTGCTTTATGTGGCCCCCGGTGAAAAAATGTTTGACACCCCTGGGTTAGGGGGTACTATTCTTGCACATGCTGACGACTTATTTTTGTAGAATTTTCTTTTCCAAGTGACATTTTCTGGGAGTGTCACGTAAACTGGGCGTTTCCTCGGAAATAGAAAACTAAAACCATACTCCAGAACATTCTCTATGAAGATAAATACATTGTGTCTTCCCTGCAGTAAGATTTAAAATGCAGTAAAACATAAAAAAAAACAAAAAAAAAACATAATTGTATTTTTAGTCTATTTTTTCAAAGTAAAAAGTTACACAATGGGGCTTTCAGTTATTTTTGTGTTGCTTTTCTCCTGCTGCTTCATGCCTATAATGTTATAAGAACTTTAAACTCCTCTTTCTTCTCCTTGTGCTGGTGCCTCTTGACCAGGATGTTGTTGAAAATGAGCGTGGGTTCTCAATCGACCTCCCTGGATAAATCAAGGTTAAATAAACAAAATTAACTTAACTAAAAAAACTGCACGTTGAATTCCAAACAGAAACGTGCAGGTCGAAGTCTACCACTGCCATCACTTACAGAAACCAGTGTTTGACCCAAACTTTCTAAAATATTCCACTGCAAGACACGAAAGAAAAGTGTTTCTTCTCTTTCCATTCTCAACGTAAGGTCCAACACAAACGGCACGATACTTCCACATTAACTCGGCAGCATTTTAGCTCCAGTAAAAAATTCATGCTTATCCTAAGGCGGTATCCATTTTGTTCATAATGCACAGTGCACTGACAGAGACCGCAGACGACAAAAACAAGAAGACAAAACAGAAAAAAACTCAGAAGAGGAGGAGTTAGGCTGACATTTAACAGTCATAATTAGGCTCGCTAACATCTGTATCGTATACGCTACAGGCTAATTAACAGGTCCACCTTGTACAAACAGCGCGACAATGGAAAGAGCTGTGAACTCGTTGAAAAGACATAATAGGTTAGCATAATGACCGCCCCAGTGCTCAAGAGGAGAACATATGGCAGCAACTTTTCAATAAAACACACACAAAATGACAGTGATGGTTGTAGGCTACAGGTTCAACCAAGCTGGCCTTTCTTTCCAGTGTATTCCACATCAGCGTGTAATTAGGTACTATCCAATTATGAAGATATGTTTTTGTTTTTTTTATTCATTAGCTTTATATCCTGCCACAATCACCTTACCTTGCCCTGTAGAGGTCGGATACATGGGCTTTTTAATCCAGAAAAATGTACTCGAATAGACTCTCATCGTTCAGTAACACCACCAACAAGACTGTATAAATCATGATCAAGTACTGTCAGGCCACACCAAGTACACAGACCCGTTACACACTGAACTTCATCAGTACGAACAGCACAGCCCGCGAGAGGTTAAGATCACTGCCCATAATTCACCTTTACGCTGCACCGTCTAATGGGATCCTTACCTAGAAAAGGACTAGAGTTTACCAGAACGAAGGGACACTTTGTAACTTGGATTGACTATAGTCCAAAGAGCAGTCAAATCTTATGCTTGGATGGAAAATGCTTGTCCTAGAGTATAACATTACCAGTCATCCCGTAGCAGTGCCACCCGCCTCACTCCAGCTGACCACCAAACGAAATTTAATCGTCCAGACAAGTATTGGACCTCAAGACCCCAAACACAGTAGTTTTCGAGCATTTCAGGGATAAGGATTCCTCACTGATTCAGCATGGCAATAGTCCACCGTTATAATAGCAATAACCGAAAGCAAATGAAAAAAATATCTGGTTTAAATGTAGAAATCAAGAACTAAATCATTTGCCTCAAACAATGAAAACCCTTTGTCCTTGTGTTGTCCCAGAATTGAACCACCAACCAATGAAGTGACATTTTTTGCCTCAGCTGTCAAAAAACGACAACCCACAAGATTAAAATAACCTATACAGAGGTAGTACTTTTATTAGACTGGTGCTACTGCTACTGTGATCCCCATTTTGACGTTGCTGCAAATACAATATGCCATGTTTTTTTTTTGGTTTTTTTTCCCCTCACATCTCAGTTTTGTCACATTTTCTATATATTTTTGGAGACGTCTTCATTGGAATGGCTCAATCTTTCATGATGTAAAAAGCACTAGTCTATAGCGGCTGGTGTGAGGTAGAGACTTCAATTATACAAAGATGGCATTTATTTATTTTTCAGCCTGAAATAGGAGCTCTTTGGTGGGGATGCTGCGTGTCAGAGGTGTGAAGGTAAGTTGCCTCAAGTGTATTTTTTTTATGCAATACATACACAGAATACATTTTTATCCAAGTCCAGCCTTCGCTACCTCGACCAAGTTTACAAAGAAACAAAATACTGTGAAAAAGTCCTACATTTTTCCAGTATTATACAAAATATGAGAACTAATTAAAATATATTCAAGTAAAATCAGTTTTGTACAAATTAAACGTGGCCAGTGAATGGGCACAAACATCTAACCCAAATGCCATCGGTGATTTAAGAATGTGAAATATGAAAACTGAAATTTGGATACAAGATGATTCAATTATGGTACAAAATTCACATTAAAATTCACAGCAATCCTTCATATCTCAGAGTGAAGAGTCTTTGTTTGAGTATTTGTCCATATCCATAAATCATAATAGGGGCCATCTCTGTTTCATGTTACGCACACCTCCGAACAACTTAAAAGCAGTTATTTTAGGTAAACACAACAATGATAGCTTTGAAAAGCACAAAGTAAAAAGTACCCGGCTATATAAACATTTATGGATAATCTGTGTTTATTTCACAGCTGTTAAGTGTGTTTGGCTCTGTACTTTTACGTCGGGCTGCAGCTTATGTGCTATAATCATCGCACTCATCAACATCTGCCTGAAAAGCTGCTTCTTCACCCTCGGAGTTGTCATTATCCTCCTCTCCCTCAACATCCACTTGATCCTTTGCTTGACCGCTATGGCACATCTCTGCATTAAGTTATACTAGAAAAGGCATAATCTACACAGACTCCTGCAAAATGAAGATGAGCTGTTCTGTCATCACAAACAGTGTTAAAGGGAAGCTGTCAAGTGGAAGTATGACAGTAAGATTTAAGTAGTCAATGTTGTCAGCCAATTATAAACAGAACAATGGAATTTACTGAGAGATTTGTGGTGCGACACATGATGGAACACAGCGGAACTGACAAATGCATTACAAACTTTGATCACAATAGTTTGGCCATAAGATGCATAATTATGTGTATTTATTTAATTCTGTTGACATTTCTGTAGTCAACTGACAGCCACTTTTTGTTGGCAGTCAAAAGTGTGTTCTGATGAGGGTTGTCAAAGAATCTATACACAGATTCTAATCAATAACACTAGTATTGAAACTGGGGAAAAATCCACTGGGCCTTGAACAGTTTCAGAATGCTCATTTCTATATCTGAACTAGTATAAGACTTCTGCAATATTAAAATACTATTATTTTGTGTTGAAAATGTATTTGTCTGTCATTGTGGTCCTGAAATCAAGATTTTAGTATTTTTCTTTTCAAAAAAATTTAAAAGGTTTGTATTTTGACACTAGTTCTAATACATTTGCATAACAAAATCAAAATTACTATGCAACTGCAACTCATTCTGATAGCAAAACCAGAAGCGACCACAAGTTTAGTATTTATTTTTTTATGCGTATTAAACCATTACAATGTGTTGATATATGACAGATTTATTTCAGCGCAGGTGTGCATATGCAGTTATCTGAGTGATGAAAATCTAGCGTTAGCAATGAACATTTACAAGAATCAGTCTTTTGAAAGGTCAAAAGTTCTCATCATGGCACCTAACAGGAAACAAAAACCCATGAAATATACACTATAAAGTATATGATAAGGTGTACTTTATTGATCCCTCATGAGGGAAATTGATTCTCAGCATTTGACCCATCCTTCAACCAGTCCTGCGAACGACCTGTCAGAACAAGTGAGCTACTGCTGTACAGCACTCGAGGATCCACCTCCACCATCCTGAGCTAGGCTCAGGCAGGATGACCTCAGCTGGAGGATTTTACCTGTGCATGTTTTGGGATGATGGAGGAAAACCAGACACAGGGAGAACATCCAAACTCCACAAAGAAAGGCCCAGCCCAAAATAGAGTGAGTGGTAGCCCCTCAGCACCATGCCCCCACAGTATTATTTATACAGTATAAATAACATAACCATACACTGCACAACTATAGCAAAGAGGCTTTTTAATATGATGCTAATATTTTGGTGCCACTGTAAATTTGAACAGTGAATTGCTCACACTTGTAACTTTACATTGAAACATTTGTGTTCACAGACACGCATCACATTTTCCTACTCCAAACCAGCCATTAGCACAGCGACTAGGGCTCTCAGTTACAATGGGCCGTGATGGTGCTCCACTCAGTCCCAACAGCCAGTGTAAGTATCTGCACACAATATGTAGGCCATAGAGAGGTGGGGAAAGGGGGGTTTTCTCTCACAAGAACAGCTGACATTTTCACAAACCAGCAAACCAGGTAATTAGCTAGCAAATAACATAACCTCAGCTACAAGCATAAACATGGTACTGTGCACAACAAGCTCATTAAGGAAAATGTACATCAACTATAGGCATGCACATCTGCCGACTGCACCGCCACGTCCAAGAGCATTTTTAATGCTGTATTGCGTTAAACTGGTAGATAATAGACGTTTTCAATCACTTTGTCACCGCCCAGGGTCACACCCTAGACCTCATTATGCAAAGGTGGAGGTGGAGGTGGTGGAGTCCTAACATCATTACAGAGAGTGTACCCCAGTGTACTGACTGTCAACACTGCAGGTCATTCAAGATGATGTGAGAATATAAATTATAATGTTTATGCTTAGCTTGAAGCAGATTACATAAAAATACTGTGAATTCTGTTGTGTTAATTTTGAAAAGAACTTTTGGGGCTATGCTGTTTAGAAAATAAGAAAAATGTTGGAAAATGTGTTCTGACTATTGTTACTGAATATGAAAAAACGAGGCATTCATTTTTGCCAATATTACTCACTCCTTCCCCTAGAATGTTAGTAATGTGGGTTCCATGTGGGACATGTCGCCGCTTACAGTTATGTTGCATTTTTTGAGTCACTTTAAATAGATTGATGCCATAACCCATAAAGCACATGCTGATGCCTGACAACAGTCCTTATTTGTCTGAAATGTATTTTTTAGCGGCTGACACAGTGCAGCCGCCCCCTCCTCTTGGCCCAGCTCCATAAAGACATGAGTGATGTGAGCCAGGACGGACACACAAAGTGCCATTCAGTCACGCGTCACTCACACAGGTACCAGAAGAAATGGAGGGAAAAATCCTCTACTTTCACCAATATCGCTTATTTTTAAGAGTATCTTCTTAATGCATTTGTTAACCATGGTCTAAAAGGTTTGCTGACCATTTGCTATGAAAATTTATTGACATAGTAATGAGAGTGTAAATCTCTGAAATGGTCATTATCCACCAGGGAGGGGTGATGAATGGAGAAGGCTCTACACAGTCACTGACAAAATACTAGTTGTTATTTAATGCTCAGGAAGAAATTTGAAATAGTCTTTACAATCACTCCCAGAATGAAGTAGTAATAAAGAATACATATTAACTATAAAACAGGTTATAAAATGGACTAACTCATGATGATTTAGATGCACTTATAATTGGTACAAGAAAAATTTTCATCTGTCAACTGGACCACTGAAGAAGCGGCTTGGATGAACAGCGAAATGTCTTCATTCCTACAACATTTTGTCCAGCTGATAGATTTGAATTTTGGATCACACCTGGATGGCTGAGGGATTACACAGACATCACTTATAATGCAATAATAGCTTAAAATTTCAGCGTAGTTGCTATTACACATCAAAACAAGCCACAGCAGTAACAAGCTCGTGCCCTTTCTGTTCTGGCTGGTGTTATATTAATATCCAAATAACTGTCTATGCAAAAATGTCATTATTTTTGTTTAAAATTTTTGTTTTGTTTTTTTAAAAAGGCCTAGGACACATGACACATGTATATCGCTCTACAAAAGCGTAAAAACAGCACATTTAAGATGCATATTTTTTACAATTTCTTCATTTATTAAAGTGTATGTGGAGGGCCACACTGCCTGCGCACACATGGACCACCACGTCCTCTGCACATAGATTTAAAAACATTTTTCCAACCTTTTTTTATATATATATATATATATATATATTTTTTTTATTTATTTATTTTTTTTTCCACAAGCACAACATGTTCCTGGGGCAGTTGTGTCTCATCTGAAGGAGCCCAGGTTCAGAAAGAAAGAGTGTTCATTTGTGCTTTGAAATTTCCTTTTGGAAACCTCGTGTTTGTCGTGGGCAGCCTGCACACATAGTAAACACAACCCTATTCAGCGAGTTACTTTCACTGTAGACCTGTTACAAGTGGCTAAACATCCCCCTTCAAGTTTGGATGGCTTTTCCATTGAGAAGCACAGAGCCAGTGCCGTGTGTATATGTCCTGCTTGGTTTAGGGCCTAAGCAGGCGAATGTGCCCAAAAACTGGGATCTCTGATGTTTTACACAGAGATAGCGTGCTAGACAGCCTTTGATGCACAAGTGTGAGATTCCCTAATTCCAAAATTTGATATCACATTTCTCTTTCTTCTTATATAAGCAAATCCATGATTGATTCTGTGAAATGATGCTGTTGGTAGCAGTCTTCCTAGCTAACATTTCTAATATGCAAATTGGAAAACAGCAGCATCAGGAAAGTTGTGGTGAGTGATTTTGACATTACATGACAGCTCCCCCTCTCAGCTCTAAATAAGACCCAAGCTGCAGCTGAGCTCTCTGTCCGCGGGTGAAAGGCTATCAATGCATGTTCTTTAAATTAGATCCTGATAAAGACACTTTGTCCGAAAAAATAAGATGGGTCCCTCCTGTGGCTCAGAGTTACAACCAGGAGCGATCAGTCACAAGTCCCTCCCATTAATACACTGCAGTAGAGCTATAATGATGAAATGTTTGCCCTTGAAATCTCTGTTAATAAGCAGCTATGCCATGACACTAGTGATTAGATCATCGAGCGCTGTCACGTCTCATACTGGGGACAGTGGCACCAGACAAAGGCAGCAGACAGGGCGTCTCAGGGTACACAAACGCACACATGTACACACAACACAATGGGTACTGCACAATATTAGAAAAACGAGTAATATATAAACTTTAGTGTGCAGAATATTGTCATGGCAATTTATTTTGTAGAGGCCAATATCAAAGCAATGGTTTCCTCAGACATGTTACGTGTACAGGCATGTACAGTATCTGCATGTGCTGAACCAGAACGACACCAAAGGACAACTCAGACCATCACACTAAACCCTGCTCTTAGTTTTTTATGTGATAGTGTAGAAATCAAATCTATTTTATATGATTTAATTGTTCTCATAATCATCATTATTATGTTATAATTCCATGATTTATTTACTTCTTATATATTCATTTTGTCCACAGTTTTATCATGTTCTTTGATTTAAGACGAGCTTGAGAAAGGTAACAAAAATATATCGCATTTATTTTCAAATGTAATAAACTTTTATAGACTGAGATTGTATCATTTGTAATTATTAAGGCAGACCTATTATGCTTTTAACTGTGTTATAGTCGTCTCCCCTCAACATTTACTCACCTCAAGTTGTATTTGAGTGATCTGTGCATGTTTGAGCAATCTTTAATCACTTATTTTCAAAGCGCCATATTGCCAATCAATCCTCGTTTTCACAACCGCTGACATAATGCTCTCTATTTACTTTGTTCTCTAATTTCCAGTGCTCTGTAGTCATTTTCGTAAAAATTAGATTGCTGCAGATCACGCTAGTGTTGTTGTGATGATGTTTACAGTGACCTCAGCTCCCATTGGGTCAGCGGATTTGTTTCTTTTATTAAGTCGTTTTAGATGAATATTGTGATTTGAAAGATTTAAAATGTTAGAACATAATGATCCACGGGTGTCATAGATTGTAACTATATAGCAGACGCAAGCACAATAAGTTTTCTTTCATGCTTGGGTGTCCTCAGCCGATAAAAGTATATGGATTGATGAGGAGTTCAGACTATGGAGGAATTAAATATTGACTTTTTTAAAATTTTAAACAGCAATTATTAAACGTCTGTATGGTTTATGCCGAGGAAATTAATACCGAATGCCATTTTTATTTGTTTATGATGAAGCAACATAAAACTGAATTGTGATTAGGGCACAGACTTAAGCAATGACAATAAATTGGCGATATATTGTGCCAGCCACTCCACAGATGCACAGCCCTATTCACTGAGAGGCCTGGGTTAATCTGGCCAGCAGGTTCTTGGCTTGGATCTGAGGGCTCTGCTAAAACCCATGTATGCTGACATTGATACAGGATTTCCCCACACGCAGGTATAGGACACACAAACAAAGACCTGCTTTTTAGACCAGCCACCCGAGGCAAAGATAGCATTGATCTCGCGACATAGATGAGATTTCTGAAGCACGCTTTAACAAATTAGCATAGATGTGTTCTCCACGAGACACAGGGACAATGGAAATAGATGATCCAGGCGTTTGACACACCATCACCCAGAAGCTGCACTCTGCTGGGCAACTAAGTGTGACATAACCTGGCAAAAGCCTGATTGATATGTAGCAGGCTGCTCCAGTTCTACCATCATTGGGTTCAGACAATCACTGCAGCACCAAATCATTTTTCATATACAGAGATATGAATCTGGGAAAATGTAACAGACACTTTTTTTTTTTTTTGGATGAAAGAAAAATGTTTGTACTAAATTTCTGTTGGCTGGAGGATTATAATAATATTGTGAGTTAAACTTTGTCTGAGCCATGAAGTGCATAGGCGCATAAACACACAGCACACCAAATGTAATGCACTAAAAGTTATCCTTAAAAATATTATTATATAAGATTATTCAAAATGTTAAATATTATACTCAAATGTAATTGTTTATTTTAAACAAATAGTCAGCAAGCCTCAAACATGCACAACAGAAATCCCACACACAATCCCACATAATGGATCAAATGAAGACAAGCACATTTTAAGTACACACATGAGACACATTTTTGTTAGTTACCTCCAAATATCATAAGAAATAAGTTTGCAACACTGGGTTTAACTGCATCTCACTCGATAATCAAGAAACATCTGTTGTTATGTGATGGAAAAACAACAAAAATATATGGATTATTGCTATTGCCGTTCGCAAATCAATGGCCTCTACATAAATGTGCTGCCACGTATCATTGTGCAGAAGCCAGAGCCACATACCTGTGTCCCCTTGACCCAAAGTCTTATTACAACAATGCAATTTCCAGAGGCTGCCCACTGTTGCAGCTCACCTCTCTCCTGGCACATATTACCACAGAAAGATGAATGCTTTTTTTGCCTGGGAGTGTAATACGAACAATGAAAGGGAAAGATTCATACAGCGATCAGCCACTAAGATTCTGCAAGACCTCTGCAGCCCTGTCAGAAGTCTCCGGTAACACATCTGATGTAAGTTCAATCAAAAATGTTTCAGCCAGCCAAAATGTGCGCAGTGTTTTTTTAGAGTCTTTTTTCTTATAGCTTTGGGTCTGCTGAGTGCGGCACATTGTGTCAGGATAACATAGATAAAGTATCTTATAGGCTGACAGATAAGATGAATTCTTGACCTTCGCCGTGTCAGTGGTGTTTTAGGAGAAGAGGGCCACTTGAAAAAGCATTTATTTAAAACAGACTGTGTAAAAATGTATACTGTAGCATACAGATTACATGGCTTGACTTATAAAGACCAACTAACACTTCTTTTGTAGAGGCAGACATGACTGATACACACATACACACAACGCACATGTACAACTGTTCTGCAGAAAGAGAGTTTTAGCAAGCTGCATTATAGAAAGCAAAAATATATTAATAAGAAGAGATACAGTAGCACTCAACAACCAAATATACAATGTCTCTAACCAAACTAGGTCTCTAAACCAGAAGTCCAGAGTTATTATGTCCCACAACAGAGAAACAAACAACTGCAGTGATTTGCCTCATTTTGTAGTCAGCCCTGTCTCAGTCATATCTCTGGTCCACTACTCACCACTGAATATCTCCTCAAAATCCACATATTACAACAAAACTAGAACTAAACAGGAGCTACATTGCTGTTACAGAAAGAGTGTCTGCCTTGAGCTACTTACACGGGAGCCATTTTCTTTCTTCCTTTGTTACACTAAAAGCTAACTACTTTTTATAACAAACATACAACTTTTTCTTTGAACACAAAATCACTTCAACCAGACTACTTATAATTTCAAGAATGTTACGAACCTTTAAAAGCCAATTAAATGCCATAATTTTCTGTAAATGTTAGCGCAGTGCTGGAGGCGTGTTAGCGGGTGCTTGGCTGAATACAAAATAAAAATAGTATATGATAATATTCCCGTTAAGCTCCTGCATATAGGTCAGCATATTGTGGGGAAGGTACACATAGTTTACGTGATAGGGTCTAAATATAGTGGGATAAAGCTCTAATGTGAGAAGTAGAGCGGTAGTTGTTATTCGAGGAGCGGTTTAGAGCCGTTGTTGCCATCTCTAGCTCACTGTAACTGCATAACGTATACCCTGACAGGCCAATATTGTGCTTTATATCTCTGAGGGCACTGATTATGCTGCCTGGGCACATTTTTGTTAACCATGCACTTTTCCTCATGCTGTCACGCTGTAACGACAACGGATGGGCAGAAATACTTACATTTTCAGTGTAATGCAACACTCCTGGACAAACGGAAGACGACTGAATGAAAAACGAAAGAGGAGACGAGGCCCTGTGTTGCACGTATCACATGTTTTAATGAGGAATACTGATTATAATAGCATCTACAGAGACTTATTCGTGCTCCAAGAATTCATTATTCTGCTTCTATTTCAGAATGGTGTAGCTCACAGCGGTGCACAGTAAAACTTTTCCTCGCTCTTACAGTAGTGCCTTCAAGGAAATCAAGCCTGTAATATATCGTGTTACTGATAAAATCATACTTAAAAGTTGTGTTGCTTTCTCTATACTGCTACGGTGGACAGTAATAAAGCTTTATGACACAGCCTCTGCCAAAATATCTTACTGGCCTCTTACTGTTTGGTTTGTAGGAATTTTAGTAACAGCACATATAAGGAAAGTTCAATCTGGACTAGATTTTAAGATAGCCCAAGACCAATGATGGACCATTTATGTGTTCAGTTTTGATGAGTTAAAGGTGCTGTATCTGTATCTAGATCCAAACATGAAAAACAGAACTGGTTCATTTTCAACTGTCTGCAAAAAACTTCACTATTTCACTACACTATTTTAACACATTCCTTGTTCCTTGTAATTATTTGCCTTATTGAGTTTATAAGCATGTTTCACAACTTTTAGAGGCCAGAGCGTAGTTTGGGCAGCATGCCACTGATAAAAACACTTTATAATTAGATGCACACATTGGTCTTATTTTACATTATATCTGTACTGGAGCAAAACACATTTTAATTAGGTGAAAAAATAAATAAATAAAACCTACCATTGAAAGCAAGATCTGAGAAACCAGTGTTGTTGTGTCTATTGCTACGAACTTTCAGCAAATTACTGTATTTACCCTGAACTAGAATCTTGGATCTTGGTTGAACTGAAGTGAGAGCTACAGCGGTACCAGATTGGGCCAACATCCTCTGTGTCTTGAGTGCTACACAAAAAGGTTCACTCTCAGCCATATTTATATTCATCCATCACATGTCTCTAGTCCCTGGTATTTTGGGGTATTGATGTAATATTTCTATAATAATGAAAAAGATACTGATAAAAGTATTTTGGAAATAAAAATATCCTAACAGTATTTTGCTCATACACTGCTCAACCCCAATTAGGACCTTATCAGAAGCAAAAATTGGATGTCAGTTTGAAAAGCTGTTTCAAAGACTAAAAAATTGCTAGTTCCTGCTGGTTCTACTGCTGTTTTGACGGCACATAACGCTGTCAATCACACAGCACAAAAAGTCCCAGTATTGCAAAAAGAAAAGCGCCTGAAATGCATCACTTCTGCACTTGATGACTCATGAGATCAGATTGAAGTTTGTCTCCTGAATCAAGTGATTGAAACAGGAGAGTGAATCCAACCATCCACCGGCTTTATATTATGTAGCAAACACACAGTCAAAAAATATATGCAAAGTAAACATATTGAGATTATAGCAATATCCCAAACCAGCTCATTTTGTCCTGTGCGTATAAAGTGAACTACAGCTGTGCCTTTTATAGACAAAAATGGAAAAACAAATATATAGTCATCACCGTGTTTGCTGGTTTGACAGGCCTAATGTATGAGCCAGCACCACGTCCTGGGGAGCTTTCATGCTTTCAGAAAATTACAGCCCACCGTCACTTCTCTTCCACCTACTGTACCACCTGATGGGAAAATAACTGGCAATTTCGCCTGCTATTATTTCACCAATGTATAACAATATCAATCAACCATTCCAATCAGCTGCCACTGTAGTGCGGTGTCCAGGACTACTACATGTCGGGCGCAGTTTTACTTCAGAATTACTCGCTCCACGAGTGGCACAATGACCCATTTCAGAAGTTAACTATCAGGACAAGTGGCACCTCGACCCATTAAAGAACACACAAGCACTGCCCGCTGTCTGCCATGTGCGCACATGAGGATGATTGTTTTATGCATTATATTAAATTATTATTAATCATTTTATTGCAGGAAGTAATTGAAAATGCTTTTCCAATGCATTTTGCATTTTATTTTGATTAAAATTAAAAAGATTTAAAAGATAAGAAGATGTTCTTTTGTAAAATGAGCACACAGAAGAATCTATATGCTCTTTTGTGTGTGAGGTTAAGTAAACAATAGGCTATGCATGTGTATATGATGAACTACAGAAAGCATTACTACATATATTTGGCCATGGTGTAGTCTTTCCAAGAGACAGATATTTCAAACATGGATCACTATCCAGTATTTTTAAGATTTGTCACTGCTTAGTATTTTCCTCAACCATAAATGTTAGAGCAAATAATGTGGATATTAACCCTTTTTTATTATTTGTCATTTGTTACTATAGAGCCACTTGCATGACCCTTCTGTATCCCATAGTACGCATATTATTAACCATCTCATTTCCTCTGCAAAGTGCCTGGGAGATAACTCACAAATAATTAAATAACCCAATGTGCCTGGAGGTGCTCTGAAACAATGATCTCTACAATGACCTTTTTTCCTTTCTTCTTTGACCATCCAGGGACAATATAATCCTGGTTTTGGCGGTACAGCTGGCATGCTACTGAGTCACGCGTCAGGCCTGATTACAAGCAGCAGTCGACCACGGGCTTGTCCTCCCTCCACCGCACAGAGCCGCCAGTGGAAAAGGCCAGGGCCACTACTTTGCGTCTGCCCATGTGACCTTGATGGGCGATGATAGAGAGGAAGAGACACGATTTGCCATGCCACACAATATCTGTAACCTTCCCCTGCCTCGGAATGTATGCACGAGCTATTGAGCCGTGGCACGCGCACACACACAGACGCACACACCCATGCACACACGCACACACACGCACAATGTCAACCCTCGCCTGTTATTTCAGCCTCCACCTTCACGTCAACCCATCAAACCACCATCCATTTGCATACTGTAATTTAAAAGTCATAAACGCATCCATAAGAAACAATATGTCATTAAATAGGAGAAATGACTGCAGTACGGCACATTGTTAGCACGAGATTAGTACTTCATTGTCTAACCTCATTTAGCTATCGTACATTCATCATCTGCCACTTACTGCTATGTGGGGTCACAGATGTTGAGTAGTAACTATGGGCCTTTGGTGGGATACAGCAAGGGAAATGACAGTGCCTCAACAGGGGTGAATTAGAGCTGCCTGAGCATTGTCATTGGACAGTAGGTGGAAGCATCCTTATGGATAGCATTTGTTGAAATTTAAATTTTTATAGTTTTGACTTTCAGAAGAAAATGTAATTAATTCACTGTCAAATATTCACAACCATAATAATGTACACTGTGTAGTATCTGACTAGGAGTTTAAACTAGAAAAGAAACATCGAGCACATCCTGACAGAGCTCTCTCTAACAGCCTATACCATATATTTACATGCAATAACACTCACTGTATGTGTGCATTTCAAGTAGTCTCTTGGTATACATAATGCATGCACTGATCTGTGTGAGGATATGATGGTCTTCCTGGTGGAGAAACAGTGTCTAGACCCCTCGATTTGATCATACAGAAAGTCTGTGTCCACACACGTTTGTGCACTCTGACAGTCTCCTCATTATCATCATTTTCAGTCATTATTGGTGTTATACTTGTAGCAGCACTAGTTTGATTCCCCATGTTACATGTCTAACACAATTCAGAACAGAACATTCCCACAGGAAGCCACGGTGAAGACAGATGTCTAGTGAGTCAGATCATAGCTACATGAGCGTTGGTATGGATGGCTCTGAAGGCACCAAAAATACTGCCTGGTGAGTACAATCTTGGCAATAGCTCATCTCGTGTCAAAATAGACGCGTCGGGGACAGAAATAAATGTGTGATCTGCCATGAGATGGAAATACAAATCAAGCATGACCAGGGGAAAATATAAAATACACACAAACAGAGGACTGTGGCACGCCCTGTTGTTTTTGCTCTTGAGAAATCACTAAAGTCATGATGGTCCCTGTGTCACTGTGTCTTTCATTAAGATGCCTGAGGATTGATGAAGACTAAAGCTCCTTTTAAGTGATTGTGTCCTGTCAAACAGCAGGGACTTAAGCACACAAACAACTAATTGGCATAATTTAAGACACGTCCATAAATGAGGGGCACACTGATACAACAATAGCCCTGCTGATGTTAAGGACTA
The DNA here is from genome assembly GCF_009829125.3 of Periophthalmus magnuspinnatus. Classification (NCBI taxonomy): domain Eukaryota; kingdom Metazoa; phylum Chordata; class Actinopteri; order Gobiiformes; family Gobiidae; genus Periophthalmus; species Periophthalmus magnuspinnatus. The sequence continues at coordinate 29,051,262 of NC_047139.1, read as the reverse complement.
ATTCATCTAAACAGGAAATCACTGCTCATTAGGCCCTCACCTGAGCGCCACACATTCACCTCTCCTAGCTCTTGGGAAACTAAAGCACTTGTGTTACTGTCCAAGAGGAAAGCTATTTGAATTGCAAATGGTGGAACAGGAGGTGCGTGGAGGGCAGGACCACATATGGGTGATGAGCAGGGTGTTGCTCAGGGTTTGGCACCGCCCCATCCTAAATTAACAAAATAACTGGTTGGGGATACACCAGAGACAGAGGCTTACGAGGGGGTGGACTATGGGTTTTCACATGGAAACTGTATGGTAGTGGTGATAGTGCTATTAATAAAACAGTAGACTTAGCCATCTGGGTTGGTACTGTAGTCATGGAATTCATATGAACACATCCTGTTCTTCTTTCTATTTATGTCTTTGAAGGGTCTCTATCCACACCTAAGTAAAAGTCTAAAACTAGAGGATCCAGTGTTTGTAATGGCAGGTGTCTGTCAGTTTGTTCTTCAGCATCACTCCAGCTGTTAACTATAGCATGAGCAAATATGGCCTTAACCTCCAGCATCTTGAGCCGGTGCCACGAGTGAGCGGTGTGGAGGCAGCACAGCAGCAGCTCTTCTGGGGGTGGGAGGTTTAGATTCCTGGTTTGTGTTTCCATCATTTCAGCTTTTTTAAACCTTAGGCCATAAAAAGACACAAATATCTGGCAGTGAGCAGCTCCTCAGACCAACTGCTGTTTCTCTGTCTCCACTTCCATTTATCTCACAACTGGCCACAGCTTTGGCACACAACATGAAACGCCTCTCAATAATACATAGACCACCTCCAGCTTCTCTCAGACAAGGGCCCTTAAACACTGCTGGTTCACCTGACTTTCACTTGTATAAGGGATGAGCAACCCAGTGTGTGGCATGTGCTCACATCAAACAATAGGACACAGAGCTCGTTTCCATAATGCTGCAAAAGCCACTAGTGTAGCCTCAGTAAAGGGCATGTCTTCCGGCTCGCAATTAAGGGACCCCATCCGCAAACATAGGGTTTGGGAAAATCTACCCCTCTCCTCCACCCACCTTCACTCAAAACACACAACAAAGACTCTCGTCTCCCACAGCAGCGCCAAGTGGATGCTCCTCAAGACACCTCCGTGGAAGTGTCAATAATTGGTGCGCATAAGCCAACATCTCCCCAGTAGGAATCCAAACATTTCCGGATGGCTGACATTGAAAACGCACATATCCAGACACAGCTTATCTCGTACCTTTGTGTAGCGAGGAGCGTTAAAAGCCTATCTGCCGCGGTCTTAATAGGATGGAGGTGTGCAGTGCCATTTACCTGAGCATCATCCGGCGATCCGACACATGGGGAGCTCCGACCGCGAAAGGGGGGGCTATTATTCCAAGCAGAAAAGACAAACAGGGCTCCTTACGGTTAAGAATGCGGCAGACGAGTGCCAGCCGTGTCCTCAGAAGCGCACTGCTGTTCCGTGTGGATGTGTCGATGGAGCGGATGCTCCCGCTGCACCGCGCTCAGACAAAGATGCTCTCTCTCCTGCGCCGCACCGAGAGCACAGGCAGCAGCACAGCCGTCATTCCCTCGACACTTGATGCTAATAGTTTGGTAGGTAGCTCATACGGGTTGAGGGCGCGGTCAGCCGCTGTTGACCAATCGTGCTTTCCCTCCAAACTCTCATCTCCGTTGCCATGGAGGAAATACGCGGCATGAGAGCGCGAGGAGAGCCCACAAATGGACTGGGGAAATGAGAAGTTGAGGTTTGTTAGCTATAGGTGTGGCTTTGTTGATAACTAGCACAGTGACCCAAAGGGCTGATGAGAGCTCAAGGTGGCCAAGGTGTAATGACAGTCACGCCCCCTCGCGCCATCCTGCACACATGTCTTTACGCAGTGACAGCTCACATCCTGGAAGTACTTTGGCAATGCCTCATTTACCTAAACCGACAGCAGACTATGTCGTAAATAAAGTTTATGCTTGCATATTTCTTTTTTTTCATTCCAGTCACAGGGCCACACATTAGAGTAGGCTCAATGCTGTTTGTCAGTCCCAAGCCCACATAAACAGAGGCTTTCATTAGACACACGGGATGGATACAGGGATTTACCAGGGCCAATTTATGAGAAAGAAAAACGACTTGTCATGAATGCCTCTTTGAACCAAGTGTTTTGGCAGTCCTTCCTGCACATTCTGGTCACAAACTGTGGCGTCGTCATTAAATGCAGAATAACTAACCCTTAATACTTCCTACATCTACGGTCACATAGCCTATATCCAGTCATCCTTTGTGCTTTTGGATCTGGCCTGTCTGAGAGTTTGGTGGTGTGTGCCATGTTCCTTGTATAATGCAACATAACACAAAATGCTGAGAACCCAAAAGCCAGTGTAAAATCTGTGGAAATCCAATTCAGATGCACCATAAAATGTAAGCATGTATCTTTGAAAGGTTAACAAAGATTCAAGATCTGATCGTTCAAAGTGTAAAGAGGAAGTTAAAGGTTAATGACATTTACAAGAGATTTCCCACTCAAAATGGGTCCTTTAGCTGTGACGAAACCCTCTGAGGACTTGCTGGTAAAGGGATTTTGACTGTAGCGTGTGAAGTCAGACTAAAACATGTTTGACTTCTCTGTGACAGCTGACTCATACAAACCTATGAAAGCTGGTTAAGGTGAGCCGGTCCGAGCCAAGCTTTCTTGCTTTCAAGACAGATAAAAATCAAAGCAATTTTCTGTCCGTAGATGAAATATGAATAATGAATACTCCAAAATGTTTTTGCCTGTGAAACAATTCAGCCTCACTGTGTAAAGAGGTTGAATGTATTTGGCATGCAATTCAGAGAAATCAACACTATAGAAGCTTTTGTATATATAATTTAGCGGCTATTACAGTATGATACGGCGACTCTACAAGAACACAGGGTTCTGTGATGTTGGCTACCAAAACAGCCCGTGTTGGTCACAAATTAACACAAAATAACAACACAAATTGAAGCCAAAGGGGGTTTCAAAATCAAAATGAATAGATCAAATAGATTGCAAAAGAAACCCAAAAAACAAAGGAATCTGATCTGAAAGCAAAAAAGGCCCCTCAAGGGAAAATGAACAGTATTACCTCGAAGACTTCTGTTCTACAGTAAGAAAAGGCTCAAATTAACAGTAGCTCACATGTTCTATAGGCCTACGGAGTAGTCAGAGGCAGCAGTGACTAGACAGTTAAGAAGATGCTGCATGACTCTGTACTTGTTTATATGCAGCTGCACCAGACATAAGTGCCAGGTGTGGGTCGTTACCAGGCTCGGAAAGGGGCGTGGCTTTATCCTCAAACAGCACATGATTAGCATGTTACAAATGCTGTTCCTAATAAAATACTAACTTGCTGTATGGTAGAGATATTATATTTTTAACTTAGAATGACTTTGATGTCATTACAATAGGTCTCAATGACACACAGCAAGAATGCAACCAAAATCCTCCTGGCATCTGCTGAAGTTACTCTGTTTGCTTCAGGCATGAGGTCGGGGGCACGTTTCATTCACTCAAAAGGTTAACATACAGTTTTATGGATGTATAGATACGACATCTTACTCTCTTCAGATATGAATTACTGGGCTGTATTACAGATGTGCTGTATTGTTTGTGGACACATAACAGCTTTGACAGAGGTTCAGACGAAAGCACAGAGACACTTAACTGCGTAATAATAATACGTTTGATGTGACAATAAGGCAGGTCATAAGACACAAAGCACTCAATAAGATGTATACCATTAGCAGATGTAAGTCTAAAACAACTTCATTATTGTTTACAGTGACCTATATTATTATAATTTATGGAAACCCGGTTCAGACTACAGCTGCTCAACTCTCAGTGGACATAGTATCTGATGACTACACTACAGAGAAGCTCCAAACCAAACAATGTGCTCATCAGCGCCTGATTGCTTTCGCCCAAAGTTCACTCATATTTTAGAGGTTAAATGTCTGCGGATGGTTCAATAATGCTCCTTGATTCAGAGGTCGAGTGCATATGGATTCAGCGTCTTGTCATCTTCTTATCTTTCTGCTATTTGCAAAACAAAACCACACCAGTAAAGATATCCAGGGCTGACTCATTTTTGCTTGTTAAATGTTTGAACTTTACTAATTATTTTGCAGAGATAAACTGCAGAACACCCAGCGCTTCATTTAGGCACTTCAAAACAGCTCTAAGATGTCTGACCTTTTTGCAAGTAGATTACGGTAATCACGCATACAGTTGTTGCTTTGGATACAAGCTCTCAGAAGAAACATATTTGACTCATCACAGACTACACACAGTTCTGAGCTGAACAATGTAGTCAGAATTCTTTTTTTGTTTTGTTTCACCAGTATTGCAGTTGTGATTTCTTCCATTTTGTGTATATCAAGATTCCATTCACTGTGCACATTTTAAGCCCATCAGGAGGCTTAGCAGGTGAGAGAATACTGATAAATATGAAGTGCTAAATGACTAAAATAATGACATATTTCAGAACATGCAGAGATCTAGACGTCTAAACTACAGGTTAGCGAGTTTTATAATAAGACTCCATAGAGACATAAGGACATTTAGTCCTGTGCAGAGAAACTATATTAAACATCCTATATTATATAAAATGGACTCTTGTGAGCTCTAAGCTTATGTTTTAATGCCGTTACTTCCTCAAAAACAGACCTGTATTTGCGTTTTGTTTCATTCACACATGTTTGAGTCACACTTTATTATTAGTCTGTCTACATCTCAAAAGTTCAGAATGCTCTGTTCCACCTTGTGATGTCATGAAGTGGTGGTTTTTAAGTTCACAGCTCCTTTTACCTTTAGTTCAGTAGAGCCAATTCCAGACTGAAATGATCCAAATGATTCTAGTGAAGGTGTATGGAGTTTAAAAACACAGTGGAGCACTTCCTGTATTATCACATGACATCACAAGGTGGAACAGGAGTGGAGTGTTTTCTGTTTGAGAGAAGAACTCAGCCTAGGTATGCAGGGTTTGTGTATGAAACATGTGTGAATGAAACAAAACACAACTCCAGCTGTGTTTTTGTGGGGAAACAACATTAGAACAGATCAGTATATACTATAATATCAGCCCTTTAAGGTAATTTGTGTTCAACCATTTTAAGTGCAAATTTTATTCAGTTGCTATAATATTAATAGGTTTTACACTTAACAGGCTTGACAAAGCTTGTTTGCGTTACACTGTTGTCAGTAGTAGTCCATTCACTCCTGTTGTAGCCTCAGCTGCCCTGAGGCAGACTGACTGAAGCAAGGTTGCCAATTTGTGCCTCAGGCCACTCTAACTATCACCAATACTTCACACACAAAGGCAAACTGGGTGAAGTGCTTTGCCTAAGGAAACAGTGCTAGATCTGAGCAGGATTCGCTCTTCCTACTTGGTCAAAGCCAAAAGTATTTTGACATATAAATATAGAGATAATCCAAGAATAAATAAGTAGAATAGAACAAGTTTTCATTTCTTCCTGTTTATCTGTGTGTTTAGCTGCCCATAAGTGTTTGTTGAATGAAGAGGCCAAGGTAACTGCCTATGCAGTGTTGTGAGAGCTCACTGAACAGGCTGTGAAGAATGTGTGAGGTCATAAAAACATATGGATTATGATATAAATAGTGTATACTTAAATGCACTCACACATTATTACTGTATGTTCTCCAGATGTGCCCCTTCCCCTATGTGTTATGTGGATCCTCTGGGACACTGGTAGCCTGATGGATACAGGACTTTATGAACATCCTTCGACATGTCTGCCCTAAAATCACCTGATCAAACAGCTGAGTGTACCTCCCTGTGTTTTAGTGACCTGTCTAAGGCAATTATTGATTTTTGGTTTGGCCTAAGCCAAGGAAAGGCAGCACTGCCTCACTGAGGAAATGGAGGTGCTCATCTGTTCTGCTTGCAGATACATATCTACAATTGCAATAAAATATTGAGCAAGATCCGTATTATGAGAAAGCCCCCAGGACTTAAGTAAAGCGTGCATGTTATTGGATACACTTTGTGAGCTATAGCGGCAAACGGCACTTCTGTTTGCATCCAGTGAACACTCATCCAGCAAATATTTCCCTGCTTTTTCTGAATCCTTTGTGATGCTTTGTTGATTGAAATAGACTGGCTCCGTTTGTGGTGTAAGAGGTCATTCAAGGAAACAAAGCGTTGTGAGCAGAAATAGAGAAAGATTGTCATGAAAAATAAACAATGCTAATTTGACCTAACTAAAAATATATAACTTATTGGATAAACAATATGAATATAAGTACCAAAATGTGTTAGGGTTTTGGTGGTGGTATATTTATGTCGTATGGTATATATGTGCAGCATAGCTTCAAACTTGTGAGTGCTCTGTGATTGTCCCAAAATGAGTGCATTTTACTTCGTATACTGGAGCAAATGTGGCCTTAATTTGTTCCCTCCTTGTCATTGTGCTTCCACCAACTCATAAGGGACATATTTTCAATTTTCGCTTCCAGACTCAAAACCACATTTACCAATTACAATGTGACTTTTTTTTCTAACAAAAAAAATTTCTGTGGAAAATTACTGCCTCTTAGGTCTATTTATTTTGTGCCTAGACTGAACAAAACATTAATTTAGCTTTCTTTTTAGGACAAAAAGTGAGCAATGTTGTATACAGTGTTTTACACCTTGTTGAATGTATGACTATAGTACTGAAATGATATGTAAGGGAAAAAAACAACAAGACATAACATAACAAGGCTTGATGCAATCTATTTTATACACAGTGGGAGGTATTGTATAGACAGACATTGTAGTTGAACATCATTATGAGGCCACTTAATGCTTTGCCTGACTTACCTTGCTTATGCTGGTGCTTCTGAAGGGCTCACCACACACAAGTGTTGTCAGGATTTATTAAACCTTTGCAGTAGAACATGGTTAGAGCTTTGCTAGCAATCACAGAAGGTCAATGCACAGAGCAAGAGCAAGTTGTACATTCAGGGAAACGCAGGAACATGTAACTGAGGCTGTTGTCAATGAATTGCAGTCGGTACGAGCCCACTCAGTTCACAGCAGAGGTCAGCAGTCAGCACCGCTATAAATCTGTACGTGGAATAGGACTTCTGATGAACACTCATGCCTCACAGCGAGAAGATTCCAGGTTCGACCCCTCATGTCTGGGTGGGTTTGCTCCAAGTGCTCCGGTTTCTACCATCAGCCTAAAACATGCACCATAGGGAAAAAATCTTCCAGTTAAGGTAGCCTAGCTCAAGATCGTAACACTGTAATGTTTTAATTACTTCATTTCAAATGTTAAATGTTATATGTTTTTTGTTAATGTTGCTGTTATTCCTGTTGTTCCTGTTATTTAAAGTGATCAAAGTTACCACGTACCTGTTATCCCTAAATAATAATTAGTCTGTTTTGAAGTGGAGTGAATATTAATACTACATACACAACTGCATTAAATTGTAAATTGAAATTTTGGGAGTACACGCAGAATTTCACTTCAGGACCCGTGCATATAAATGAGGGAAACAAAGCCTTGCACAGCTGCTTTAATTGGTCCTATAGGAATTAATGTCAGTGCAAATAATGCTAACTGTAAAGCCCTCTAGTCCCACTTCGCCAAGAAATAAATGGGTCTGGCTGCACAGGCTCTGGTAAAAATCAATTGCCCGGCGATGATTGAAAGAGTCATTCACACATGGGTTTTCTCTCTCTTCCTCTGGTGTGCTTTCTGCAGAGAGTTGTGACATTTCCAGAGGCACCAGCAGGTGACAGTGTTCCTCCTGTATGGCCTGGGGTCCACACATTCATACTCACAGACAAAAGCAGCAGTTGACCTGGGAACAACGTGGCAGCGCTGTCAAAATCCCCCTGAAAACGCTTTGGTCTGCTCCATTAAGCAGAGGACCTCATTGCTGCTTTCGCTCCATTTTTGTCTTTTGCTTTTTTTCTAAGAAGACATATTTCTCCCGGCTACATGAATCATAGTACAAATCTTCTCTATAAAATGCACATTGTCTGATTAAATCGCTTGAATAAATTTACAGTAACCCGTGCAATTCCAGCCGCACTGAGCTGGTTTGATTGTGCGACCAAAATGAAATCATTTTGGTAAGTAAATGGAGCAAGACGTGATTCTTGGGACCATATTAATAAGCACAAGAGCAGGATATGAATTAATACAGAAAGATTTGATAAGGAATGGTTAAATCTTTCCATTTCTAATACACATTATTTACCAGTGGACAAGTAGGTCTCCGGTTTGACTATATTTTACAATCCTATATGACCCTATGCTGTTTCTGTTATCATTTATGGGAAATATTTAATAAAGTCAGTTTGGCAATTGCCTGTAACATAGTTTCTAAAGAATGACTGGCTCTAACCCGCTACAAAAAAAAAGCATTTGCTATAACTTTGTATAACAGAGAAACAATATTCACCTTACAAGTGTAAAATTAAATCAGTTACATAAATTTTATGTGAGTCAGCTGAATGGCAGCTGAATCATGTGGACTGCGTGCCAAGTGGTAGGTGTTTTACCTTAAGTTGTAGCGAGATGTAAACACAGATGCTTCTCTCCTTCCAAACAATAAAGCCACCATCAACAGACGCATGTGTAAAAGCTTCATCCTCGCTGTGAAAGTGACAGGAAAGAAAGTCGCAGTCAGCTTGAGACTATAATTATTGCCCACACAGAGATTGTCTTCTTCTCACTGACAATTCATTTGACAAGATCATCAAGACAATGTATCTGGTGTGATGCACGTACTGTCAGTTAGATGGTTGGTGAGACAGTCGCCTTGATGTTTTTTAATTCCATTGACTGAACATCTGGGTGTAGGAAGCGTTCAAGCTAACTAGGCCTGTTCTGTGTATCTATGCATACATGCACAAGTGTGTAAGGGACAGTGCAGTTCATCTGGAGAAGCACATCAAGCTGCAGTTTCCAGAGGCAGCCCCTGCGGACCACTTTAGACCAGCAGCAATGTCAAAGGCAACCCTCTGCCCTTGTAAACTCCAATCATTGTTCCTATAGTCAAACACTACAACTGCATGCAGCTTTTGAACAGCAGGGTAGGAAGAAATAATGCAAAAATAATGTGTTACATAATATTACGAAGAATATGGTCATATCTGTATAAAACATGAATTATTAATGAGCTGACATTTTTTTTGGAACATGAGGTATTATAATTCTTAGCATTCACATTCACTCCATATAATACTATTTTAATACAACTGCATTTCTGTGGTGGCATAGCTCTAAAAATAGCAAATCAACAAACAAGTCCAATGATGGATTTCTGTCTACATATAAAAATCCTAATCTACATATCAAATACAATGTATAATAAAAGACCATGGCATCCATTTTACATTTGATTTGTGAGCACATTCGCTCTCATTTGTTCTCAGTGGTTGGCTCGATGCATAAATCCACTGGAGAGGACTCCACAGCACAGGCCCTTAGACACAGACAGGCTTGTAGCTCAGGGCATTTGCCTAGAACATACAGAGGTGAGAGACATGGATGACACCTGCAGATGTGACACACTACTTTGTGTCATTCTGTGATATTCTTTGAATGGAGGAGATGATCTGCTTTACTGTACATGCTAGGACTGCACAACATATCACAATTAAATCAAAATCACTATTTGAGTTGGTGTGATTATTAATTCACAGATGGTGCAGCTAATAGAATGTGTTCTGCAAAAATGAAAAACAAAAAAAATCCTGTATTTTACAGACAAATCTGATAGTTTAGACCTCTACAAATGTTATGAAATCCATGGCCTTCTTATATTAGTTTAGCAGCTCATATTTCTGTCTTCTCTCAAGTATTAATCTCCCGGGAGTTGTGTACAATGTGCACCCTGAACAAATTCTTATTTTTTATATGTAACATGTATTACAAATCTAATCAGCATTGCAATACTTTTTTTTCAAAATGGTGCAGTCCTAGTTCAATGTCTTGACTACAGTGTAGCGCAATAGTTTAGTTCTTAGACTACACTTGACTCTCAATAGTGAAAAAATCCTGAATTACAATAAGGAACATAGCAGAAAAGGTACCGTTTTTAGCATTCATATTAGTACTTTTTTTTAGCATTCTCTATTCAGAATAAAAGCTGATAATTATTGGTTTGAACATGCAGGAATTGTCACCTAAATCCCAGCTGGCACCGTCCCTAAAGTTTGGCTGATATGACTGTGAGGCAGGAAGAACTGCTCGGTAATAACTCCCGGCCAATCACAGCCCCCATTAACATCAGAGTTAATTGACTTAATCTTCTCTAGGGATTAAAACTAAAAATTCTATTAATTAAACTTCCACAGTGTCTTCTTTTTGATTACACGATAGCAGCGTGGTAAACCGCTTGGCTTACTTGAAGGCCTGACAAAACCTTTAAAACAGTGTCCAAAATACCCCCAAATCTTTGCTGTAATTGTGAAAGTTGTTGCATGTTTCCCATTCTAATCTATGGGGGTGAGTGCTTAGTGTGATCTGGAAATGCTTGATGTACCATTTGACAGAACAGCCAGTAGACATGTAAGAACATAATTTGCTCATCATAATGGACAAATCAGGGGCACGCCAGCTCCAATCTGCGTCATGCGGCGTGAGATGGTCCCTCTCTGTCTAGGGGTCATCCCTCACGCGGAGGATTTTAAAAGCATACATGAAAAGGAAACAACATCCTTTGCATTTTATTCTCAGCATTGAATGTATGGATGATTCAAATGCAGCCAAAATGGCCGTTGCTCTAGTGCTGCCAAGACTTCTACTAAATCTTGATTCTTATTTAGTCCTGTCCAGATTTGACAACCACTTCTTTTGTTGTTCCTTTTTGTATTATCTGCAACAGTATAGCATATAGAGCATGGACTGACAGCATAATTCCACCCCTAATGTTTTCCCAAGAGAACACTTATTGAAGAAAGCATTTTCTCTTGACACTAACAAGCACTGTTTCCTGCAGTTTTTAAACAATTTAAGTCCAAAAGGCTCAGACCTCTCTTTAACAACATAATGATAACGTTGCAGTACTGAGAAAAAACACACAAGTCGTCTCTCGCGACTTAAGCTACACTTGTCCTGTAGTAGTATACTGTTGTCTGCAGGCTGTTGGTGACATTAACGAGATAGCCTTTCAAATATCATGGCCTTTGGGGCTGGGTCAGAGTGGCTATATATAGGAGGCCAGGACTTGGTGATAGTTTGGCTTGCTGGAGTGATAACTGAAAATAGAGCGGGTTTGGTGGCGGCTGTGTGTGCTTCAGTTTGTGTCGGTCATTGCCCCCAGTCCAATGCACAGATGTGCTCCTCTCTCGTGCCCTGGATAGCTGGTTTATAAGCGTTTTGCAGTTACAACATGACTAGCTATGCGGCTCCAATCTGGTAGGGTCAATGTTTTTACAGCTGCACAGTAGATACAGAGAAGAGGGTAACCTGGTCTTTAAATGTAATGGGAAAGTGTTATTAGAAGATATTATACTGGTATATTATTTTAATATTTAGATGTCTTTATATGCACAATGCATACTGACAGCTTATTCTGCCATATATCTAGTCAACATGTAAACCTGCAGCAGCAATGTAGTCAATTCACCTTGTCAAAGCCCAATTTTCTAATCGTAGAAGCAAAGCAGTGTTGGGTCAGGTCAGTACTTGCACTGAAAGCTGCTGGGAACATCAGGTGGCACAGTGGGGCAGCAGTGGCTCCAGTGCAAAGCTGTTGTCCTTTGGAAAAACACGTCATTTACCTTAACTGGTATGAATCTATTGTGTGAGTGAGTGATGGACGGATTGGCATCTTTGCCTTCTTCAGTCTATCCCAGGGCAGCTGTGACTATGATAGTGTCAGCATCGAGTATTGAGTGAATGAATACAGGAAATTGTAAAGCCACTTTGAGCATCTGGGGAAGTGCTGTAAAATACTAATGCATTATAATGTATAGAGTGATACATGGATTTTTAAAACAGTATATTACAGGAAAGAAGCCAATCTGGACGTTAAGTTTAGCTTCCAAAAAGTGTGACTAGGAAGTATAATTAGTTGACTTTGCTGCGTGTTGCTTTTAAGGAGAGACTAAATCTATTTTTCTTATCATTTCATGAACCATTACCATCTGCCACCCAAGCATTGCTGCCAGCAACGAGGCAAAATAAGTTAGCGTTATAGCTGCCAGATATTGTCAGCATGTTTCCCCTGTATCAGAGTACACTTCAGGAGCACGGAAATAAGAAACGCACTGTAACTGATTACAATCTTGTTCCTACTACTGGTGTAATGTGGGTTTTTAAAAAAAGATTTTCAGTTATATATCATTTTCAAAGTAAAATGCAATATGTCTAAAGTGTGTCTATGATATGAGAAGCCATTTCTCAAGAATTAGAGGTGTTATGGGTGAATAAAAATAGATTTTACGACTGTATTAGAGGAAAATTACAGGTCTTGGCACTGTATTGACTGTCGCTGCCCATTGTAAGATTGGACCAGTGCCTTTGCAATGGTATTTGTTCCTCAAATGCTTCCAGGTTGCTATTTGCATTGTAGTGTGCAGTGTTTTGTGAGCTGTTTTTTCATAACATGTCTAAAACCCTATCTGAGACATAAGTTTGATGTTGTATTTTCATAAAAAATATACATATGTTTAATTAATGCTTTAACAATCCAGCTTGAGTGTCTTAGCCTTCCCCAGATTGCCCCCACCTTCTGCTTAATATTCATAGTGGTGCCTTTAAAGTGTGGAACCCGAGCCTGAGCTCTGGGTGCTGCCTCTGTGTCCCTGCTCTCCGTGTCACCCGTTCACCTTGAGCCTTTAGCCAGTCCAATCATGTCCAAACCGCTGTCCGACCACGAGCGGAGGAAGCAGATTTCGGTGCGCGGGTTGGCTGGTGTGGAAAATGTGGCAGATCTCAAAACCAACTTCAACAGGCACCTCCATTTCACCCTGGTCAAGGACAGAAATGTGGCCACAAAGAGGGATTACTACTTTGCTCTGGCCCACACAGTCAGGGACCACTTGGTTGGCAGATGGATCCGGACCCAGCAGCACTACTATGAGAAAGACCCCAAAGTGAGTTACAAGCATGCATTCATAACAAGCACGAGTAAATATAGCTGTGGGGATGAGGGCTGTGAGTACAAGTATTTCAATTTAATTATTTGATCATAAATTATAAGGAGCATCTTGTACTGGATGCCTTTCCTGATACATTCCTTTCCATTATTATGACCTGGAGCCTCTAGCGGCTGATGCTATTAAAAATGGGGCAACATTGGGTCAAAAATATCTTTGTTACATACACTTTGTTTATTTTTCCCAGCCATAATGTCCAATCAAGACGTTAAGAGAGGAATACCATACAAATTTTAGTAAATGAATTGAAAAGCTTTAAGTATTTCTAAATAGAGAATATTAACAGATCCACATATTTCATTCTCCAACTGAGATAATTTAAATTCATACATTTTATGCGTTGATGTTTGGTCTATAGCCTCATGAGCATTTGTTGGCAGGAACATCACAATATTTAGTTCTACATCGAGCTACTCTTCAGTGTTTGGCAAAATTCCCCTTGTTGTTTGCGATGCCTTCAGTGGGTCTACATATAGATCCTAAACAATGCCACTGTATGTAACTGCAAACTGAAAGGCCAAAAGTCAGCATAATGCCATGTCACGGCATTTAAACTTCAGGAAGACGCCTTAGCACTCGGTCGGTATGCTGACGTCTAGTGTGTTGAAACATGAAACCTCTCCATGACCTTCTCCTCTGACTAACTATAAAGCTTGTGTCATCTGCCTCTGAGGCCACAGCGAAGTCCATGGAGAAAGAGAAAATTATGGCTAGAACCATACTGAAATTAATGATGGTACAAAAAAAAAAAAAAAAGCCTGGACAATAGAAGAAGCAAAACTGCACAGCCTAACATAATCTTGCAAGAAAGTGCCACATAAAACCTAGCAAATTATAATAAGGGGTCAGAAAGCAGTCTTTAAGTGAATGCATTTACTTTGAACCAGAAAATTAACTTATTTCACCGCACAGCTTAACTTACCATAGCAACTTTCCATATCTTTACACAGTCAGCACAAATATCTTCACACAAACCTTGAAACCATCTGTCCGCTTGACTGTATTACCTGGTTTACATGATATAAAGGTCAAAAGTGAAAATATTAACGTTGCACTATGTACCTGCTTAGCTCAATGTAAATGTTATTACGTTCCCGGGAATGTTCCACAGTTCAGCATTAACCTCGTCTATCTCCATGGATACAGGCTTAATTTCAGGTCAAATCTTAAAAGAGGGGACCCAGCTCGGAGCAAGAATGTATGGATTTATTTACCTTTATTTTGATTAAAGTAACTGAATAAATGCTAGATAGATATGTTTAAAGCCACATAGTATAAAATTCCAGGAAAAGCAGTGGTGCCATTCCTCCAAAAAGTCACATAGTGCAGCTTTAAAGTGACAGGATTACTACCAAACCTTTTTTTTTTTTTTTTTTTTTTTTTTTTACAATAAACTCACTGCTAATTAACACAACTAGATGACAGTAGTATTAGAAGTCAGATCAAATTTGGGGCATGCGGTCATATTTAATTCATCCCTCCCGTTAGGCCTCTTCATGTGTCTGTGTCATTCTTTGACCATTTAAAAAACGCCTTGTATCACTTGGCTACTTGTTTTTTCCCTCTACAATGGCCCGGGTATCAGGCACGGCTGACCTTTAGAGTGACCTCTACAGGGGGCTATTTTTGCCCGGGCCTAAATGTTGCCGTTATGTAACACCAAAAACAGTCTGTCCAAACCCTGTGCCCCCCTCTCTCTCTCCCGTCCCCTGTCTCCTAGTTTGTGTCCTCTCACCAGGGGGAAGGAAAAAAACAAAACATCTAAATGGCAAAAGGCTAAACAGAAGCTCAGGTGGCAGCGCTCTCTGTCTGCACTTTGAAACAAGAAGATAAATCAAAAACTACCGCTGAAAGCCAGAAGCAAGATATTTCCGATTTGAAATATTATTGTCCCTTTTGTGCTGAGGCAGATTTGCTCCCATCTCACAGCTGTTAGAAGGCTTTGAGCAGTCATTTAGTCTGATTTTTGCTTTGCTTTCTCCTTTAGCGAGTGTACTACATCTCCCTAGAGTTTTACATGGGGCGCACGCTGCAGAACACTATGGTCAACCTGGCACTGGAGAATGCCTGTGATGAGGCCACCTACCAGGTCCATTCAACACCATTCAAATATGTTTCAGTATTAACCACGTATTAACTCCGATGGGGTTTTGTTTTTGTAGCTGGGGCTCGACATGGAGGAGCTGGAGGACATGGAGGAGGACGCAGGGTTGGGTAATGGTGGCCTGGGACGTCTAGCAGGTAAAATCAACAACACACTGCAAATATTAATAACGATAATTCCATTTTTTCACATGTGTTTGACTTAGTGATCGGATGGATTCAGTTGTGTTTGCTTTCGGATATTTCCAGCTTGTTTTCTGGACTCCATGGCCTCCCTGGGTCTGGCTGCTTATGGTTATGGTATTCGCTATGAGTTCGGTATCTTCAATCAGAAAATTGTCAATGGATGGCAGGTTAGATATGTGCCTATTTTGTAAGATTCATTATACTTGTTCCATATTTACAAAACAACACACATATAGGCATATTTCTCT
Source organism: Periophthalmus magnuspinnatus (assembly GCF_009829125.3). NCBI lineage: Eukaryota > Metazoa > Chordata > Actinopteri > Gobiiformes > Gobiidae > Periophthalmus > Periophthalmus magnuspinnatus. The sequence goes on along the minus strand of NC_047139.1, from coordinate 29,035,576 downwards.
CAAGTCTGTCTCTCATTCTTAGAGACAGTGAATTTTCTTGTTCAGATTTACACATACAGAGTAGAGCTGCAATATTTAATCAGAATACTCATGACTAGTCGACTATTTAAATAATCATAATCACATTTTCATAATCGTTATTGTTATCGTGACAACACAGGCTGTTAAAAAGGCCCTTTTCCCAAAACGTCAATGTCAAAATGTCGACTGATACTCAGATGTGACTTAAATGTTGAATATAAGTCACATCTGAGTATATAATTACACTTCTTTGTTACAGTCACACTGACAACCTGACAACAGTGTTTTTTCTTCATTATTACGCTTTTTTTTTTTTTTTACTTATAGTCCAGAAAATACAATATATGTTTGCTTGAATATAGTCATGGAATCAAGTTATGGACTTTTACTTATTCAAAAGATTAAAGTTTTTAATTTCCACGTCAACAGTCCTAATTTCATCCCTTTCAAACCCATAACTCTAGCTCACATTTACTTTAGAAACGCAGACATGAGTAATGACACAGAGACTAAACCATAAATACTACATTACTGTTGGAAAAGCCTCACCTTGCTTAAAAAAATGCTATATGAAACACTTAATTAAGGTCATTTGTCTGCTTGTCATTGTGCAGGTTGAGGAGGCTGATGATTGGCTGAGGTACGGTAACCCCTGGGAGAAGGCCCGCCCTGAATACATGCGCCCGGTGCACTTCTACGGCAGGACGGAGCACACCCCGGATGGAGTCAAATGGGTCGACACTCAGGTGAAGACACATATTTTATAACATTTGGTATTAATAAAGGTCATAATAAATGTTTTTACCTTATCTGCTGCTATAGTTTGAGGCAAATCCCTTTTTGGTGAGATAAAAGGTCTATGAGGTTCTTGTGCACAGAGGTGTAATTTTGAAGAGGTTTTTTTTTTCTCTCTCTTAAGTCAAATTTGTACAGCTCTAAAAATGTTCAGCCAAGATTTAGTGAATTTGCAAAATAACTACAACCCACACCTTTGAATAATTGGTGACAAAGTAGGAATGAGTGACAAGAGCTTGCAGTTCCTTCTTGGACTCTAAAGACTGTAATTTTCAACACAAAATCATAGTACTAGCCTTTTGCCATGTGGTCCTACTATTAATACTTATACTTTTTCTGTTGTAGATCAAGACCGTTATAAAAAGTTTCATGAAATGTTCTATTTTTTGTGATATTTGTACAGCCCTAACTGCATCTAAGTGTCTAGTTTTGATCCTAGTTGTAGTATCTGATAGAAGTGGCTTATATTGTTTTGGAAGTATGCAATAAATCAGAACTACATGTATAATCTATAATAGCTAAAAAAGATTCAGCAATGTCTAGTGTATCCTAAACAGGAGTATAAAGTGAATTGTTAAAAATCATCTGAATATCATTATCATCTTTGTCAATATCAATTTCAACTCTTTAAAACAGACAAAGACAAACAGCAGAGGAGTTCAGTGTAATAACATAAATAACTCTCTGATCAGGTGGTTTTGGCTCTGCCCTACGACACACCTGTCCCCGGATACCGAAACAACGTCGTCAACACCATGAGACTATGGTCTGCCAAAGCTCCCTGTGAATTCAACCTTAAAGACTGTGAGTACAGCAGCATGCACCTCTGAATATACCTCCACACCACTGCTCTGAATTGCAATTTCCCCCTAATTTTTTTCTATATCTTGAACATTGCCTTGTTTCAATTTTACAGTCAATGTGGGTGGCTACATTCAGGCCGTGCTGGACAGGAACCTCGCTGAGAACATCTCTCGTGTGCTTTATCCCAACGACAATGTAAGAAATAATGACTATCGGTCTACTTTTGCTATAGAAAGGAGAGTGGGCGTGCTGCTTTGACCTCGGCTTCAAGGAAACAGCTGGATGTGAAAGCCATGGACAGTATTAAAATTCACATCAGGCAGCACGACGCCCTACATGGCGTTATATTAATGCGCTAATGTAATACAGGGAGTTTTTGTGGCTAAGCTAATAACAGTATATCCTCAAATTGGTCATTGGTGCGTGGTGCAATGCTCTTTTTGTCTTTAGAGATACAGTCAGGTTTTCTACAGCTCTGAAGCGCAGTGTTTTATCCGACCACTGCTCGCTCCCTCCCTCAGGGCCTGGAGAAGGAGGATTTGGGTGATAACCATCTAACCAGAGCTTTAACTCAAGTCACTGCTCATAATTTAGGTGTGGGCAGCCCCGAGCGGCCAATACAGCACAGTGGAGGTTCACTTCACTCACTAATCTGCTTCTCCACCAGCGTTCTCCTCATTCTATTTCGGTAGTGCCTTCTTTACATGTGTGTGTGCAATAGAGGGCACTGGCCTGATAATAAAAAAGGACATGCATTTTTATCCACGAGCAGGAAGTCATTTAAAATAACTTTAACAAAATGGCAATGTTAAGCAAAAAAAAAAAAAAAAGAAAGTAATAAATTAAAGAAATATTTTTATAGATTTTTTTTTTTTTTTTAAACAGCTTCATTCATAAGAGGTACTGCTTAAATACAATGTAGCAAATATTGGCATAGAATAGCAAAAATAAATATTGAATCCCTGTCACTTTATGCTATACTTTTGTCAAAGGTCGCTGTTAATGCGCTGTTAAAGAGAGTATTATTCTAATGTGCTGTTAAAGAGAGTATTATTCTAATTGTTTTAGGTAAAAGTATGAATTAGTAATTGAACATTTGATAATAAATAATGTGATAATTAAAAACATACAGTATTCTCCCCACCTGAGCATCAAATGATATGCCAGACTCATTTAGCATCCAAATGAAAGCAACACTGTTTCTGCTTATCAGACGCTTAACCTACACATCCAAAGAAAATGTAGAAAAGAGAAGCAGATGAAAGCACACTTTACCCCCCCAAACCTGGAATAATGACTGTGTCTGGGAGAACAGCGGGCTGATGTTTGACAATGATATTGAAAAGATAATTATAGTGAAAGATGTACCTGGAGACATGTTTCACTTGTGTGGCTGCTCCACTTCTGCCTCATCTCTGTATGAACACATACACTATTAACTAAAATGACAGAAATTCCTGATGTTACATTTAAGTACAGAAATATGTGCCTTTTTTCTTGTCAGTTCTTTGAGGGGAAGGAGCTGCGTCTCAAACAGGAGTACTTTGTGGTTTCCGCTACCCTCCAAGACATTATTCGTCGCTTCAAGGTCTCCAAGTTCGGCTCCAGGGAGATTGTTCGCACCGACTTCAGCAAACTCCCTGAGAAGGTGAGGCTGGATGAAAAAAAAGAAAAAAGAAAAAGAAAAAAACTTGACAAAATACTATGTGTCACAAATGAAATGATTTCCCCTCAAGTTCTCAGTGTGCCTTTGGTAAATTGCCTGCTCTTATATAGGCAGGCTTCCTTTTGTGTCTGCTAAGAGCTGTTGAATTGAAGTGCATAAACAAAGGCTTTTTATGACATATGCTAATTTGGAGCTGACATTTAATAAGCATATTTTTTTCTCTCTTGCATATTCAGGTTGCCATCCAGCTCAATGACACACACCCGGCGATGGCTATTCCAGAGCTAATGAGAGTCTTAGTGGATGAGGAGAAGCTGGACTGGGAACAGGTGAAACACAGTCATTAAAAATCCAGATTGTGCATAATTCAATATGAAGAAATGACTCGGTACTCATTATGGAAAGCAAACACACTATTAGCACCTAATGTTTGTCTTTTGATGTGTTTGTCAAAGAGTCTGTATTTAATAATGAGGGCTCTATGAAGCTCTGTGATAATGTTTGTCTAATGCTTATTTAACATGAAAGATTGTTTGACTATCTATTGTGGCGCAGGATTAATAAAACAGGTCTACGCTTAGTTTTTTTTTTTTTTTTCTGAAAATCACAAGAAATTTAAGTAGACCAACTCTGTGTCATATTACTGGCAATTACTGATATTTATGTAGATCTTGTTGCATTTTAATAATTATTTCTATTTGGCAGTGAGTTTTAGCTGTTAAAGTAAAAAAACAAACAAACAAAAAAACAAACAAAAAACAAACAAACAAAAAACAAACATAAGCCTAAACTGGTGAGTCCTACAAATGTCTCCCTGTCTCAGTCAGTGAATAATTCTCCTGAAATGTTTTGTAGTAATGCAAAGTTTGATGTTATTATTAATTTCAGGGGGGATGCAAATGACAAATTACATAAATGTGGATAGCCAGGTACTTTAAATCAATAACATAAGCTTTTTAGCAGCCCTGTCTAAACACTGTTCACATCCAATGCAAGAAGTAAGTTCAAAGTGATTGTTCCCAGACAGAAAATGTAAAATGCTTGTCTTGCTTCAGGCCTGGGACGTCACCGTGCACACCTGCGCTTACACCAACCACACGGTGCTGCCTGAGGCCCTGGAGCGCTGGCCCGTGGACCTCTTCGCTCACCTGCTGCCTCGACACTTGGAGATAGTGTATGAGATCAACCGGCGCCATCTGGAGGTCAGAGCACTGCACTGCAACACACCACATCACACACTTTGATTGTCTTTTTATTGGAAAGGCATTGATCACAGATATTCTACTCAAGTTACAGAGATAGTAGGCTTAAATCTGTGGTGTAATTGTTCTTTTTGAGTATATTTTTTAAACCTGTGCTGTGATTGAGTGTAATTTAAGCCATGTAATTATAAAATGATGTGTTACAGAGTAGATCGAGACTGAGTTTTCCCAGTCCACAGTTTTCTCACCACTGTCTCTGCTCCTTTCAAACATACATAGCAGCAAGATAATAAGTGTACTGTAATTTTGTATAGAAAAAAGACCTACTACAACTGGATTAAAATGTAATTAGTAGTAGTTTGAGTATCATTTTTCATGCATATGTTTTACATTTTGGCTACTTAAGCAAACATTTTGGCAGTAGTAATTGTACGACTGACTACATGTTTAGGTATGTGCTGTTACTTAAGTAGGCTAAACCTTTTAAGCAAGCTCTACTTTTCCACCAATGCTTTATTTGTCTACTTTTCTACCACAGTGTCCATGTCCTCGTTCATCCTCCTCCATTCAAAATGATTTATAGTGTTGTTTGGACTAATAGTACAAGTATGCATTTGTGGATAACGATAATTATAGCTTTTATCTCATGCAGGAAATGAATTGCACAAAGCCCGATGCCAGGACTGAGTCTGAATTTGTAGTTGTTACCTGGTTGCTATAGAAATCAACACCTTGAGGTATTAAATTCAGACAGATACCTTAACACTTTGGTGCAGCGTCCAAAACACTGTATTTTAAGGGTAACACGGATGATGTTTATTGGATTTTAATTGCAACACCTGTCAGAATGAAGTTATATGCACACCCACGCCTACACCGTGGGCAAGATGGATGTCTCTGGCTTATAAACAAGAAACACATTGCATCATTGGAGTCTTTGGAGTCTGCCAAAACCTGTACGCTAAATTATACAACATTACTGGAACATGACCAACAACTCATAAACCAACCTCATTTGATAATATTTTCAATCACAAATCTGTTTCTGACGTCTACAGAGTATTATTAGAAATATATTACTGCATTACTACTACAAAATGTGATTATTATTGTTCGGTCCATGTGTCCTGTCCTCCATCAGAGAGTCGCTGCTCGGTTTCCTGGAGACATGGACCGTCTGCGGCGCATGTCACTCATTGAGGAGGGCGCGCAGAAGAGGATCAACATGGCGCATCTGTGCATCGTGGGCTCGCATGCTGTCAATGGCGTGGCCCAGATTCACTCCGACATCCTCAAAGCCACTGTGTATGTGTGTCTACTAGCCCCTAGCCTTCAGCCCTGACCGCTCAATGTCAACAATGTGCTGCAGCATCACTGTGTTACTGTCTATGTGTCCACAGCTTTAGAGACTTTTACGAAATGGAGCCCCACAAGTTTCAGAATAAGACCAATGGCATCACACCCCGACGCTGGCTGGTCATGTGCAACCCCGGGCTGGCTGAGGTCATTGCTGAGGTACAAAGTTTTCTGCAGTAAACATACAATAGATGACAGTAAAGTACCTTCATACAGCCCTGTTAAACTAGGAGAAGTTCAAAGACACCATCGGGTTTACTTATCTTGCACTAGCCTATAGGAGTCCATTATGGAAAGACTTTTTTTAAAAATATGACACACCCTGCTGATAGTGTAAACAAGTCATGGGTACATAAACACTCCGAATACGAAATTTGCAACTTATTCTGTCATTTTGTGTCAACATTTTGGATGACATGTTGTTCCAGAAATCACTGTCTTTTAATACAACTCAAGACATTACAATCAAAAAGAGAAATACTGACTGATATTAGTTGTTGTATTTTTCAGAGAATTGGTGAGGACTTTATCCGTGACCTTGATCAGCTGAAGGAGCTCCGTAAATTTGTCGATGATGAAGCTTTCATTCGGGATGTCGCTAAAGTCAAGCAGGTGAGGGATGGAAAAGAATCACTTTAATTATGCATATAAACTGACACGTGGAAATAATTATCCTCGTAAACGTACCTTTACTGTCTAAAGTCTGCGGTCTTCATGAGATCAATTCAGTATTTTTAATTTTTTTTTTGTACTTTTTCAGTGCTTAAATTCATACACACTAACAAAAAAAACAATGCAGTTACATTAAATGACTTAATGAACAAGGTTTCTTTAAAAGCCAGCCTGGTTTTGACTGTTATTAACTGATAGAGTGAGGTTTGTTTACATTATTCCAGCATAATCCTGCACATTATGCTTATAAAATGTCACCAATCACATCAAAAACTATTCTTCTCTGCAGCGGCTTGGTATGTAAATCCTGTTAGCGGCTCTGAACCGTGACACACATCTCACTGAAAGCTGTCTGCATCTGTAACCTACACAGATTATGACGTCATGGACTAAGCTGCACTGTATGTTTACTGTATTCACATTATGTAAAGGCATTTCTGTGGGAGTGACGAAGGGGAATATAGGATTAGGAAAGCACAGGGCCGCTGATGTTAGATGCTTTGGAGATAAACTCAGACATGCGCAGAGCCGGGGTTGTGAATATAGGCTGTTAGTTGACGGATGTTGACATTAACGCTTGAGGCCAAGAGGGTGAGTGATTTGGTGTGAGAGAAAAGGAGGCCTGTCAGAAAAAAAAAACAAACTTAGCAGTGTGATTTATTGCTCCAGCAAATATTGTAATAAATTATCATACTTAGGAGCTCTTTATGCGTCTGATGCTGGAACCGGTAAAGCTTGACAGTTTGTTACATTTTTATTAAATCACCTTAACCATATCTTAAAGGCGCAGTATGTACATGTCAGGCGCAGTATGTCTGCCACCTGCTTGTTTCCATGGAGATTGTTTTGCCTTGCCTGGAATGTTCCACAATATCAAATTAAACTTATCTATGTTGCACTATTTCTCAAAAAATACTTGAAACAGTACATCTTTAAATTAAACATGAGCTTCAACAAATAAATGGCACGAGTAAACACTACAAGCATGTTAGTACTGCTGGGCTGAAAGCAGATTTTTACTTTTATCAGAAATGATCAGGTTCAACATTTGTGAATTTTCCTTTTAGATATGTCCATGTAAACAAAATGGAAATGTGAGTCTTGCCCCTGTGGACGTGTTATAGATCCATGCTTTGCCCGGCATCTGGGAGTATGACGTCATCGCAGGACATAGATATGTTTGTCATTCAATCTTACAGTTCATGTTATTGTACGACAAAATAACAAAATAATAAGAAAAATCTATATGCGAATATTGGGTACAAAAAAGTATTCTCCTTCTGTTTTTCAACAATCAGTCAGTTTAGTAATTACCGTGATTGGCCAAGAAAAGTGGGTACAGATGGGAGGGTTACAAGAAGTTGACCTGATTTTTTTCAAATGTTTTCAGGAGAACAAGTTGAAGTTTTCCGTGCATTTGGAGGAGCACTACAAGGTGAAGATCAACCCCAACTCCATGTTTGACATCCAGGTGAAGAGGATCCACGAGTATAAACGCCAGCTGCTCAACTGCCTGCACATTATCACCTACTACAACCGTGAGACACACACACACACAGCAACGATGTTACAGCTGATTATTTAATACCTGTTGTTCAAATTAGGCATCAGGAAGGAACCCAACAAGCAGTGGACTCCAAGGACAGTGATGATTGGAGGAAAGGTTGGTAAATCAGTCAGATGTACACCCTAAAATACATTTTGGTGTGATGATGTCAGATAAAATCATATAGAGAGAAGGTAAAATGTACATAGGTAAAGTGCAGTTTTTTGATGCATTCTTGTGCTTCAGTCAAGTTCCTTTAACATGGCCTGATGGTGTCACCTGCTTGACTCCATAGAGATGCCATACTGCAGAACATTCTAGGAAAAGTAAAGATATCAGATCACAAAAGTTACATGCCCATACAAATGATCTGTTTAATCATTTGTTGATTTTTATTTTCAATATTTATTATGATTTCATCAGTATAGGCACAGAGTCCTAAACAGTTGTAAACATCTGCACTTTTTTTTATCGGTGGTTTATAAATGTTGTGCTGCTCTCCACTTGCAGGCTGCTCCTGGATACCACACAGCCAAAATGATCATTCGCCTCATCACAGCTATCGGTGAAATCGTCAATAACGACCCAGTGGTGGGAGACCGCCTCAAAGTCATCTTTTTGGAGAACTACAGAGTTACTCTTGCAGAGAGGGGTAATTCACAGTTTTTCCTTTACATGTTCATATGTCTGCTGAAAATATCTGGCTTTAGTTATAAAAAATACTATATACAAATAAAAAATTTAAATATATATAAAATGTAGTTCTTTTGAAAATATAAAAAGGTCAAGCAGTTGTACAGCAGTGACTCAATGGTTAGAATGTCACACACTGACGCACAAGGACAGCGGTTCAATGCATACTCGGGTTGTGTCCTGAGGCAAGGCACTTTACTTCCCTCATCGTTGTATTATTTAGTGTATAGAAAGCATTCATTATTCCTCTGTGCAGATGTCCCTTGTTTCAACTTTCCCTTAAACCTTTCATGACAAGAGCTCAGGAGTGTTCAGGAGTGGTGTACTTCAGTCATTAACTGTGTGTTTCCTTGCACTCGCAGCCATCCCTGCAGCAGACCTGTCAGAGCAGATCTCCACAGCGGGCACAGAGGCTTCAGGCACTGGCAACATGAAGTTTATGTTGAACGGAGCCCTGACCATCGGCACCATGGACGGAGCCAATGTGGAGATGGCAGAAGAGGCTGGAGAGAACAACCTGTTCATCTTTGGCATGAGGGTGGACGACGTGGATGCCATGGACAGGAAGGGGTGAGGAGTTTAGGTCTTTGAGTCCAATTTAGGAGTTCATTTTCAAAAGATTTATAGCTCTATAATTCTATAATAACTGAAACAGAAAATACCAAAAACATTGTTTTGTTACAAAGGAACCTTTGCTTCAGATTGCTCTAATAATCTGTAAACAACTTCCACATTAGGGTTACTAAGCAACACTAAAACTAGCATTAAAATTAGATACTAATTTAAGCACGTATCAATAACAAAAGAAAATCTGGATAACATCTGAACAGTTTCCTGAGTTTTATCAGAACTAGTCTAAGACCACATGGTATAATAAACAAATACTATTATTTTGTGTTGAAAATTACAACATTGTCTAAAAAGAGCTTTTAAAATGATCATTTGGATATCAAAACAGTATCGAGTCTATTCTTTAGTAAAACAACATATCATGATAGCACTAATCTACATTCAAATTTCAAGACTTCAAAATGTGCTCTAAAATGTATATGATAAAAATTTGACAAAATTTTTTAAACAATCACAGTCACATTCTTTAAAATTTTCAAACGAACCATTTTTACAAAGAAGGAAAGAAAAAAAAAATAAGAACAACAAACAAACAGCGGCCTTTAAGCTTCAGCTGATGCCCACACATGATATTTTCAGATTTACTTGCCAAGCTTTTAGCAATAAACACAACACACAAAAACAAAACACCAAAGCAGGCCCGAGTCCCTAAAGTAGTGACCTTTTCTCAAGTGCGTCTTTGTACATGTGGCTTGTCTGACTCCTACACAGTGATTTATGTTGGACAATGTCCCTCACATCAGTCTTGTGTTGTCCAGTTTCATTACAGAAAGCTCAGGGCTAACAAAGCTTATCCACGTTCCTAAACCACACACTGTCTGCACATGCTCCAAACCAAGGACAACACGCACACATTTCCAGCTCAGAGAGGCGTGGCATTGAGAGCCCGTTTTCGTGTGTGGGCATCCTCTAGTCCTTTATGAATGGACCGTCACTGTGGCAACGGCGTGTTTCCTAAAGGTGTGTGTGGGGTTTTTTCCACTTAGATACCATGCAGATGAGTACTACAATCGTCTCCCTGAGCTGAAGCAGGCCATTGACCAGATTGCTGGAGGCTTCTTTAGCCCAAAGCAGCCAGACCTGTTTAAGGAGATTGTCAACATGCTGATGCACCACGACAGGTAACGGCACATCCAACATGGCCGCCCCAGGCAAAAGCCCACTCGCTCATACAAATAACTACTGTATGTGTGAAAACTTGAAAAAATATCCCTTGGCCCTTTACACACAGCACATGATCTATGTACACAGCACTTACAATCAGTGAAAGGACTGTATCTATCCAGGTTTAAAGTGTTTGCTGACTATGAAGACTACATCAAATGCCAGGAAAAGGTCAACACTCTCTACAAGGTATGATCACTTATTTTACAGCCACAGGGCCTATTATTTAACCAAGCCTTTCTCCACTTGCAACGGCTGGTTCAGAGTTGAACTGTAAATGCCATTAACCATTCGGTGTTAAACTGTCTTTGATGGTTTATTATCTGTTACTGTTCTCTAGAACCCCAAGGAATGGACCAAGATGGTGATCATGAACATTGCCGGCTGCGGTAAGTTCTCTAGCGACCGCACCATCGCTCAGTACGCCCGTGAGATCTGGGGTATGGAGCCCACACTCGAGAAACTGCCTGCTCCAGATGTGTGAGAACCTTAACTTAAGATCCCTGTTTTCCGACTGTCGTTTCTGACCTTGAACGCATCACAGTACAACACAATACAAACTCTCCGGTTTACATTTTCCATAGTGGCACATTCACTGTTATACAGAAAGCATTTGTTTAAACACAGGGACAAAGTGATACGTTTTGTGAATTTACTGGTGATTTTTTTATTGAAAAGATAACTTCATCTCAGACCCTTTCTGAATAAAATCAGAAATGCTGTTACAAACTCAAGAGGCTGACTGATTTTTTGTGTTGAATTGCTGTATATGTTATATTGTGTGGGTTTCCAGGATGGATTGGTCTCGTAGTTTACAATTTCTCTGGCAGTTAGATATAAAGTAACTAAAATGCATTTTAGTGGTCATTTGACTTTACACAATTATTTTTTAAACTGAAAAAAGTATCAACCTTGTAAGAGCTCAGGACTGGGGCTTTATCTTTCAGAAGTAAGACTTATAAGAGGTTTGTGTAATCATAAAGTACAGTTACAAAAGGATACACTGTATAATGAATGATTCCCTCAATATAAACCTAAGGCCCCGCTTATTACAAGTTGTTTGGACATTTGGGAATCCACTCAAAATTAATAAGCATTCATGATGACAGTGAAACATAGTAAAGTATGTGAAATTAATTGCGTATTCTTTGCAAGAATAAAATACCCAAATGCAAAAAAATAGTAATTATAAAAACTCAAGTTGCACTCATTTTAGTTATGTTTCTTCTGGCGGCCGACGCTATCAGTGCAGGAAAGTGAAAGGTCAGGGCAGCAAGGAAAACCTATAGTCTTTAAACCAGGTGTGGACTTACCAAAGGCAGTAAAGAAAACACTAAAGGCACAGATTCAAAGTCCCTCTGAACAAATGTTTTACTAATCCTGTCTGCACATGTCCACATGCTTAGGCCAAACACAGATTCTAGGAAAGTATGGTTCCACATGAATGATGCGACAAAGAGAATAAGATTTGATAAAGTTGTGGAAGTGTAACACAGAGTCTTACACTTTATCATGAGACATTCTTTATTAAGGCAATTCCAAAAGGGGATGCACTATTTTGCATCTACCCAGTCCACATAAGGAATTTAAATACTGTATCAAAGCATTGTGTATTTATGAAGAATTGAGGAAATAATAACACACATTGTCATTATTACTGCCACAAAGGTTTGGCACACTGACACAGAATGACATAGTTATGTTTTGATTGAGTGATAACAGTGACAATATAACTTCAGTGTAGTAAACGTTTGACTCTAAAAATAAAGTTTCATAACTGCGTTCAGATGTGCAAGTCATTGGCTACTCAAAATGACTGTAAAAATACTCTAGAACACATATGTCAAACTCAAGGCCCGGGGGCCAAATGTGGCCCTCCACATCATTTCATGTGGCCCTCGACAGGGTAAACTGAAAGGTATGATGGTCTTAAAATATAATTATATCAGGAGATAAGCAGTTACACAGCCACATTTTTACATCTGGGCTAGTGCATATGCAATATTTGTAACTTGAACAAGTAATAAATACAGAAACGGTTAATTAACAAGTTAAAAAAGTAGTTAGATTTATTTTACATCCAGCCCTTTGAAGGCAGCTATTTTGCTAATGTGGCCCCCGGTGAAAATATGTTTGACACAAGCATAGCACAATATCTGTACCAAAATTATTATTATTAACTATTCAATTATTTTTTGTTTAATTTATTATCTTTTCAAAAAGTAGAATAAAATAAAGTACATGCAACTTTAGGCCTTTAGTGAGATCCAAGTCAGTAACACATGTGATTTCCGTTGACAAGATAATCAAGGACAATTTAGAGAAAACAACAAGCATCAATAAAGTGACTAAGCTAAACAATAATAATAATATAATAAATAATCATTCTTCAGAATTCTTTCTTGCTTTAGGCTTATATCTGTGACTCCTTGAGAATCCTTAAATATTAAACACTCACATGTTTTGAGCAGCAATCTCTGAGTGAAGAGTTGACATTTGTTCTAACGATTGACGGATCCAGAGACGCACGGGGCCAGGATAAATGTAATGTGTCACTGATATCAACACTGAGTTTAACCTCCTGTAATAAACATTCTGATAACTTTCCAGGTTTGTCTCTGTGGTTAACAAGTGTAAAGTTCACCTATAAAACACTCATTATATGTTCAGCTGGGCTAAGACAAGGGCATGGATTATATAAACTTGAATTTATACAACAAATATACATTCAATTGATTCATTTAAAAAAAATTATTTATCTGTATTTATACACGGGGAGCCAAACAAGAGCACTCAATCTCCTGAGTTTAAAATACAGGATAATACTAACAAAAAGAAAAGAAAACAAACAAACATAAGTCCATTTAAAACATTAAAATCAGGGGCAGGTGTAAGTATAAATATTTGTCACCAGATTATTAAATAGCATTTGTGGCACCAAATATATTATATATATATATTATTATATATTCCATTTTTGGGAAGCAGAGTAACCAAATCTTTTTGTCCCGTTTCAGTTCTGGTGCAACTTTATTAATCATGAGATCTTGTATTAAATGTTCCCGTATCAAAGTTCAACAAGCAAGTGAGATACTCAGGCAGTCTATCGTCGGAGTCCCTTATAAATACATTTTATACAGTGTCACTCTCTTCTGACAGATAGAGATGCTACTTTTTCATAGTAAACAGTGATGGGTTTAAATTCATCACCTGTTATGAAACAAAAGGCTGAGTTAAAGAGTGAATCTGAAGGTTTCAAAGCTGAAGTCTGCATGTAGATTATATCTCCATAATCCAGTACACAAAAAAGGTTGCTTGAACATTTGTTTCTGTAATAAAATCATCATTGTGATTTTAAACTGTTCCAAGGTATGTATTTTAAAGAATCCTTTTTTTTTCTTTTTCTAGAAAAAAAAAAAAAAAAAAATCATACGCTTAGGGTTATTTCATTAGATTTTTTTGTGAATGTTTGATTTCATTAAACTCTTGCTGCAGTTTTAAAATCATCTGATCAGCAGAGGAAGCACTTGTAAACAAAGCAATATCATCTGCATAAAAACATATTTCTCTTTCTCTTAAATAGCAACCAGTCGGATGAATAAATATATTCAAAAGTAGTGAACCCAAAATTGAGCCTTGAGGCGCTCCTTTGCTAAAAGTAAAAAAAAATTAAATTAAATAAACCCATCGGCTACTATTGCCTGGAAATAGTTTGAAAGCTAATTTTGGAACCAGTTACGTTGCATTGTCAAATCCAATCTGCTTCAGGCGCTTCAAGAGGATTTTATGATCTACTGAATCAAAAGCTTAAATCAATAAACACAGTCTTGTTTGCAATCAAGGCCTGAAATGTAATTTAAAACTCCTGTGGCTGCAGTGATAGTACTTTTTTCAGATTGATAAGTATTTATTAAAATAATTTGCAACTAACGTCTATAAAACTTTTGCGAAACAAGGTAATTTAGATATTGTCTGGAAATGTTTTACATTTTTAGTTGTCCCACCTTTATGTAAAGGCAAAATATGTGCTGTTTTCTATAATTCTGGTATAAGTGCCATTTGAATTGATAAATTAAAAATATGTAAAAGAGGTTGAATTGAAGATGGGGCAGCTGATAATAGAAGTTTTTGATCAAGGTCATCAGCTCTGTGGACTTCTATGGCTCTATAGAGTAGAGTGCATTTAAGACCTACTTGTAAGTCTTGAAGAGAAAATGTGACTGTTCTGCCAGAGGTTCAGATTCAACATATTGAAGATCAGAAGGATCATGTTTATTATCCAAAGCATCACAGAAAATTGCCTATTAAAAGCATCACTTATTTCCTCTTAAGAAATCACAATAGCTGAATCCAATAAAATATCGATTGGTAATGTATGAGTACTAGGTTCTGAGAGGGATCTGACTGTCCTCCAGAACCAGTGACCTGCAACAGTTTTTCATTCAATTTTTTTTAGGCCACATCAGAATCAGAGAATGCTGATGTTAGCCCAATATCAGTGTAATACAGGTCACAGATGAAGGCCTGCTCATTGAAATGTTTATATGATCTTTTCACTTTTACACACAGATGTGCCTTTTTTAACTTTTGTATTTTGAATAGACCAATTGCACATTGGTCACTAAAATCCAGTAGGAGAAATCCAGTAATAGCCATTTTTTATTGCTATCATTTATATGTCAGAGACAGATTTTCAAAATATTTAGACTTTATGCAGGAGAATAGAAAGTGTATGGTAACACAATAACAAGATAAATCCTGCTACTGTATCTAATAGACCTTGTTGTTACTGCACTTACTCATGGGTTTCAGGCAAATGTCACAGGATCTTGGCTTGATCATTCTCCACTACCTTTGGAGGTGTATCCCACCTTGACCTTGGGGTCTCCAGTCCGTACTCTGTACAGATGTTTCTGTACACTATGCCTGCCACTTGGTTATACTGCTCCATGTGTGCTTTCCCTGCAGCATCTTACACTCTGCAGTTATGTGCTGGATTGTCTCAGGGGCCTCTTTGCACAGCCTACACCTCGGGTTTTGTCTGGTGTGGTAGATCTGGGCCTCTATCGGTCTGGTGCTCAAGGCCTGCTCCTGTGCAGCCAGGATGAGCCTCTGTCCTTCAGACCAGCTTTCTAAAACCATTGGTAGGATTTCGTGATATCAGCCACTTCAGTTATGTTCCTGTGGTGCAGGGGCTTGTCCTCCCATGATGGTTCCTCCAGCACCTCTTCCTCTGCACTCCATTGTTTGAGATATTCGCTGAGTAAATCATCTGCTGGGGCCTTGTCCTTGATGTACTTATAGATCCTGGGTCGACGTCCATAGCCAGTGTTGTTGTTGATCTGGCTGAGGGGGTTCAGACCTATGCAGAACAGCTGTGGGGACAGTGTGTCTTCTTGGTATATGTCACATTAGATGGTCACTTGATGGTGCGAGTGGCTTGCAATTGGCCTCAAGGGTGGTTTTCCACAACCTCATTGAGTTTGCAATGAAGGCTCGAGTTGATGTTCTACAGCTCAAGGCATTCAGCGATCCATGTGTGACACTGAGTCATAGGTTTTCTTGCACAGGTAGCTCTGATAGGTTCTGCAGTCTCGGGCGATTGTTCGGTCTACCAGGAGCTGGTGTTTGGCTCCCCTGGTATCTTTGCCGATGCCCGACATGAGCTTCCATGTTGTGGAGAGGCAGGGTATTGACTGAGTTTGATGGGATTGTACCCTTCGAGGGATCAGGATCATACGCCCCTCGGTTAGCCATACAGGGTGAGTCAGGTTCATTTGTGCTGCCAGGCGCTCATGGAAAGCAGAGAGTTTCTTTAGCCAGTAGGATCATGTCAGGGTCTGGTTCAGTCGAGTTTTTCATACCTGAGACTCTTTCCTGGATGTCTGCTCTGGTGTTGTTACCCTGCATACACTTTTGCTAGTTGTGTTGTGAACAGACGGTTTATTTGTCTTGCGTGTGTATCTCTTCAGGTTGCTGGCCAAGGACTGGTTTGTTTGTTTCTTTGGCCTTTTTTGGCTTTTTCCAGTTCTTTAAGTATGGGTATCTGGTTGTACCTCTTGGGTTTTTTCATACATTTTAGCCTCTAACTGTCACTTTCATGGTGGGTATTGTTTCTCATGGCTCCCATGGTTGCTCTTATAGCCAAGCATCTCTACGATCTCTGCTGCTGAAGTGTATATCAGTTCATTGGTTTGTGTGATGGATGGTAATGATCACACTCAATGCTGCATTCACATCTTCCAGGAGACTTTCAAATGGTGCTTCTCTTAGCCTCTGTAATTGGTGTCAGGATTGGCTCATGCACATTCAAGAGCACTGCTCAAGAGCACATCACACTTATGCTGTGCACCTTGCACTGGCTCCCTCTTTGAATTCAAAATGTTGTTAATTGCGTTTAAATGTCTGCACTCTATGGGTGGTCTTGGGGGGAGTTACTGCAGCCCTCTACTCTATACTCCTATACTCCTGCTGCTGCGCCCAAAGCCAGGCTCAAGGTCAGAGTGACAGAGCTTTTTTTGTGTGACAGCACCCAGACTATGGAACAGCGTCCTCTGCCTATAAGATCCGATCTTTAATGTTGTTTAAGACTAGAGCTCCCTGGCATTTAATACTAGACGGGATATCTTGGTGTTTTATTGTACTTTCCCTATGTATCGTGTTATCTGTATATTTGTTGTTGGTTTTGTTTTTTTTATTTTAATGTGAAGCAATTTGATCACTGAAGTTGTTTTAAATGTGATAAATAAACTTGAGTAACAAGTAATTTTTGTCAGTTATTTTCATATAGATCTCACCGTGCTCCTAACTAGTGGTTCTATCCAAAATAACAAAACACCTATAGTGGTTTATCTCATCATATGCTTTTTAATGACAGGCATATTTTTTTTTTGTATTTTTGTCTTTTTTTCCCATATTGTTTATTGTGAGTGGACCAGCTGCAAAAACTTCCATTGTAGAGTTTTGCTTTGGTGCACCTCTGGAGGGATTTGGCCCGAGATCTCACGCTGTTCCTTACACAAGCACACACATTCCTTCACACTTTGAAAAATAATTACAAATTTTAAAAGATAAATAACAAATAATAATAACAAACTGAATTGGATAAGTAATGGTTTCCCAGCATTGGTGACACAATGTCCAGCGTGCATTTAAATAGTCACGTATTGACCAAGAGATATTTTGCAACATCCATATTTGCATAGCACTTGCAATAACATTTAGCAAAACTTATTGTGCATAGGCAAATGGTAAATAAGTGGGATAAATAAAAGATTTGTATTGTCAGGAATGTGTTATTGTTGCTGTAATAGGTCTCTTTAATAAGGTGCACCACCCCACAGGTCAAGTAAGTAAATAATTAGTGGGAGTGTGTGTAAAAGTTGTTGCGCTGAAGCACTGTTGCTGTATAGAGAGGCCAGACCCTGAGCTGCTAAGTCCACAAGAGGTAACACCACAGCCCTAATCCAAAGTTCAGTAAAACAGCAGGAATTCAAGAGCCGATTTACCGGGACTCACTGCAAGACGGGTTCACTTCTCTTCGTGAGACTGCATGGAACCATGGTTTTGATGAGTGCCAAGATGTGTGGAAGCTTTTAATGAACAAACCTCCATCCACTAAGAGGCTATTGGAGAACTGATCAATGCATGAAGCCTATTGCTGCAAGTAAGTCTTCTACAAATTGTTTTCATCTTGATTCTGAAAACAATGAACAGAATTAGGAACTTCACTCACATATTTTTATGTTAGAGGTTTGGCAGAACACCATACCAAATAAATGTTATGAGCAAAGCAACATTTATATCATGGGCTATAGTGCTAGGGGGCATTAGAAGGGGGCAAGAGCAGGACAGTATCCATGTGGATGAGTAAATAAAGTGGTGTTTTACTCTTGCATAATAATATTGTACTTGTGTAATTTAAATGGACGTTTTCATGCATTCATCAAACTGTACTTGTATTGTCATTGTTTATCTGTTTCTTAACATGATATTTACTAGCTAATATTTGTCTTTTATCATTTCCCCATCTCTTTGCTGCCAGCTTGACTGCGCTGGATTAAACTTCAGTCATCTTTGTGTCAGAGCCATGGCGTTTGGGGACCTCTTGGAGATAGTGGGGAATACAGGACGCTTTCAAATTGTGCATGTAACTCTTTTGGTTATACCTGTCATGATGATGGCCAGCCACAACCTGCTGCAAAACTTTGTAGCTTATGTCCCCCCTCACCACTGCTCTCCACCCACTAACCTATCCCAGAGACCGCTGAACCCGGAGGACATCCTGCTTGTCACAGTACCACTGGATAATATGGGGAGGCCAAAAAAATGCCAGAGATATGCCTCTCCACAGTGGCACCTGCTGGACAATAACAGTACTGTAGCAGCAGAGGAACCAGAGGTCAAAGAGGTTGAGTTGCAGGATTGTATAGACGGATGGATGTACATCATGAATGAGAGGGAGTCTAGCATTATATCAGATGTAAGATCACAACATATAAAATACACTAATAGATTTGCGTGCATTTGTGAATGTATTATTCTTATCATGTCTCTACAGTGGGACATGGTGTGTGATCTGCGCTCCCTGAAGCAGATGTCCCAGACAGTGTACATGGGAGGAGTCCTGGTGGGGTCGTTTCTGTTTGGAAGTCTGTCAGACAGGTAAACCACATGTCTTTAAAAGAGCATCACAACATTGCATATGTATAATATTTTGACATATATATATATATAAATATATACATATCTATATATATATGTATGTATATATACACACACACACACACACACACACACACACACACACATATATATATATATATATATATATATATATATATATATATATATATATATATATATATATATACATATATATATATATACATATATATATATATACATATATATATATATATATATATATATATATATATATATATATATATATATATATATATATATATATATATATGTATACACACACACACACCCCCGCACACACCCACACACACACACCGGCTGCCCTTTCCTTAATGAAATATATTATGCATTTTTAATAATCTTGTAGTGCCCTGTCAGACGTCATCCAGGGCTTTGACAGTTTGTGTTGTCCACAGATATGGTCGGCGCATGCTGCTGATCGTGTCCTACTTGTTAATGGCGGTGTGTGGCACGTGCGCAGCCTTCTCCACCTCCTTCTCCCTCTTCTGCCTCTTTCGCTTTGGCTGTGGCATGGCTCTGTCAGGGCAGAGCCTCAATAGTTTCTCCCTCAGTAAGATATTCATCCACTTTGACGCCTGGTATTGTGTAACTTTTCTGGTGAGGGGTCTGGTTATCTTCATGGAACTGAACACATATATCTTGCATTTGTCCAATTACACGTTACAAGTTTAAAAAATATTTTGAAAAACGCTTACTGTGAGTGGACTCCCCTCTCTACAGATCTGACCTGTAACTTGGCCAGGTGGAATCACCTGCTTAACTGCATGGACATAGATAAATTAAAGGCGCTGTTCTTGATTTTGACTTTATTGTCTGAAAAAAAGAACAACTTTTTAAAAATGCTTTGCAGTGGTTCAAAGTATTCCTTTCTTACCTTATGCATTCCGATCATCTTAATTTTCACCACAATGAGTTTATAGGACCTTTTCATAACTTTCAGAAGCCAGTGGAGCAGTCACATGAATGCTAACAACAACTAGCATGCTAACATCACAATTCCTGGTTCTCAGACAAGAAGGCACATTCTAAATGTCTCATTTTGACTTCAGGAGCTGCTTATACAATATATCTGTTTCGGGGGCAACATCATTTTTTCTCAACTACATGGGAAAAATCAGATACAGCCAATTTAATGCCACAAAGTGGACAAAGTACATGTCCATAAAGACAAACAGGTGGCAGACCTGAAAGAAAAGTTACACAATGTACCTTAAAGTCAAAGTCAACACCCAAATTGTGAACTTTGTTATAGTTCTGGAGTGGATCCCGACACATGTCCGCACAGTGATTGGCACATTAACCGGCTACTGCTACACGTGTGGACAGCTCATCTGGGCACTCACCGCTTACTTTGTCCGGGACTGGAGGTGGCTGACTCTGGCCGTGTCTCTGCCTTTCTATGTTTTCTTCCTCATTTCATGGTGAGGTCCAGTGTAAAATGCTGTCCAAGTTAATTTATACAGAAAACAATACCATAGTGTTTGCATCATCACATGTAGTAAATGTGAGGCTCTCTATTATCTATAATCACACATTATAAATATAACATATTACTGTGATCTTTTTACATATGCAAAGTTTGGCACAGCTTCTACAGCACCCACCAAGTTTTGGTGACTATTTTAGCTTCAGTTTTGTAAAATAAGACCTGTTTCAATAAGCCAAGAGACATGTCACTTCAGTGAACCTTAGCCTTATGTGTTATGTAGTTACTTAGCTCAGAATTACATTACAACTTTAAACAACATGAACATACAGTAGACAAATCCAAAATGCATTCATTAAAGTACAGTCATTTACAGCAAATCGTGGCTGTTAATTGGAGACACTTTGGTTTGAATTTCATTGAACTAATGACATACTGTGTTGTCAAGGTGGTTTCATGAATCCTCCAGATGGTTAATCCTGAATCACCAACCTGAGAGAGCCATTAAAAATCTCAAGAGTGTGGCCAGAATAAATGGACGACATGAAGAAGGAGAGAAAATTGATCTCAAGGTAAACCACAACAGGCCCTGGAAGCAGCGACAACAGATATTAGCTTGTGTTTTATGCGTGTGTGGTTTTATGTAGATGGTGCAGGAGTCCATGCAGAAGGAGATGTCCAGTTCAAATGGGACAATCACCCTCCTGGACCTCTTCAAGACGCCCACCATGAGACGCATGAGTCTAAACCTCGCAGCAGTATGGTATGTTAAAGGTGCACCATGCCAAATGATTGTCTCCATGGAAATGTTATTGCTTTGCCCAGAATGTTGTGCACAGAGCGGCATTAAAGGGGAGGTGTTTGGGTCACTAAATATGCCTTTATTTTTCTTCATCACTTCACTTCTTCACTTTTCTTACATCATTACTTACATGTATGTATCCTTACTCTTGTAGGTTCTCAACCAGTTTTGCATATTATGGTCTTTCATTGGATCTACAGAAGTTTGGCGTGGACATGTACTTGATCCAAGTCATCTTTGGTTGCGCCGACATCCCTGCAAAGCTCGTCATCACCATCACCATGAGCCGACTTGGCAGGAGGCTGTCACAGGCAGGAGCTTTGATCTCAGCGGGAATCTGCATTTTAGTGAACCTGCTCGTACCATATGG